>NW_025728257.1:2316449-2472988 GCF_021461385.2 Schistocerca piceifrons
CAGTCAGAAGAGTCAGTCTTCTTGTAGTTAAGTCGGCATTGTGCCTTCTGAATTTAATTCCGATGCATTTTTGTGTTTCGTCGTCAATAAGAAGGTCAGAGGGATAATGTAAACCTGAAGTGAAGCATCGGAATCTATAACTAGTGTCACAGGAATGGTTCAAAACATAGACAGTACGAAGAGTCAGTCTTCTTGTACTTAAATCGGCATTGTGGTGTTTGTATTTAATTCCGATGCAATATCTGTGTTTCATCGTCAATAAGAAGGTCAGAGGGATATAGTTAACCTGAAGTGAAGCATCGGAATCTATAACTAGTGTCACAGGAATGGTTCAAAACATATACAGTAAAAAGAGTCAGTCCTCTTGTACTTATGTCGGCATTGTGCCTTTTCTATTTACTTCCGATTCAATGTCTGTGTGTCATCGTCAATAAGAAGGTCAGAGGGATACGGTAAACCTGTAGTGAAGCATCGGAATCTATAATTAGTGTCACAGGAATGGTTCAAAACATAGACAGTAAGAAGAGTCACTCTTCTTGTACTTAAGTCGGCATTGAGCCTTTTGTATTTAATTCGGATGCAATTTCTGTGTTTCATCGCCAATAAGAAGGTCAGAGGGATACAGTAAACATGAAGTGAAGCATCGGAATCTATAACTAGTGCCACAGGAATGGTCCAAAACATAGACAGTAAGAAGAGTCAGTCTTCTTGTACTTAAGTCGGCATTGTGCCTTTTGTATTTAATTCCATGCAATTTCTGTGTTTCATCGTCAATAAGAAGATCCAAGGGATACAGTAAACATATAGTCAAGCATCGGAATCTAAAACTGATCTCACAGGAAATGTTCATAACATAGACAGTAAGATGATCACTCTTCCTGTACTTAAGTCGGCATTGTGCCTTTTCTATTTAATTCCGATGCAATTTCTGTGTTTCAGCGTCAATAAGAAGGTCAGAGGGATACAGTAAACCTGAAGTGAAGCATCGGAATCGATAACTATTGTCACAGGAATGGTTCAAAACATAGACAGTCAGAAGAGTCAGTCTTCTTGTACTTAAGTCGGCAGAGTGCCTTCTGTATTTAATTCCGATGCATTTCTGTGCTTCGTCGTCAATAAGAAGTTCAGAGGGATAACGTAAACCTGAAGTGAAGCATCGGAATCTATAATTAGTGTCACAGTAACGGTTCAAAACATAGACAGTAAGAAGAGTCAGTCTTCTTGTACTTAAGTCGGCATTGAGCCTTTTGTATTTAATTCCGATGCAATTTCTGTGTTTCATCGTCAATAAGAAGGTCAGAGGGATACAGTAAACATGAAGTGAAGCATCGAATCTATAACTAGTGTCACAGGAATCGTTCAATACATAGACAGTAAGAAGAGTCAGTCCTCTTGTACTTAAGTCGGCATTGTGCCTTTTGTATTTAATTCCGATGCAATTTCTGTGTTTCATCGTCAATATGGAGGTCAGAGGGATACAGTAAACCTGAAGTGAAGCATCGGAATCTAAAACCGGTCTCACAGGAAAGGTTCAAAACATAGACAGTAAAAAGAGCCAGTCTCCTTGTACTTGAGTTGGCATTGTGCCTTTTGTATTAAATTCCGATGCAATTTCTGTTTTTCATCGTCAATAAAAAGGTCAGAGGGATACAGTAAACCTGAAGTGAAGCATCGATATCTATAACTAGTGTCACAGGAATGGTTCAAAACATAGACAGTAAGAAGAGTCAGTCTTCTTGTACTTAAGTCGGCATTGTGCCATTTGTATTTAATTCCGATGCAATTTCTGTGTTTCATCGTCAATCAGATGGTCCAAGGGATACAGTAAAACTGAAGTGAAGCATCGGAATCTGTAACTAGTGTCACAGGAAAGGTTCAAAACATAGACAGTCAGAAGAGTCAATCTTCTTGTACTTAAGTCGGCATTGTGGCATCTGTATTTAATTCCGATGCATTTCTGTGTTTCGTCGTCAAGAACAAGGTCAGAGGGACAACGTAAACCTGAAGTGAAGCATCGGAATCTGTAACTAGTGTCACAGGAATGGTTCAAAACATAGACAGTAAGAAGAGTCAGTCTTCTTGTACTTATGTCGGCATTGTACAGTTTGTAATTAATTCCGATGCAATCTCTGTGTTTCATCGTCAATAAGAAGGTCCAAGGGATACAGTAAACATATAGTGAACCATCGGAATCTAAAACTGGTCTCACAGGAAATGTTCAAAACATAGTCAGTAAGAAGAGTCAGTCTTCTTGTACTTAAGTCAGCATTATGCCTTTTGTATTAAATTCCGATGCAATATCTGTGTTTCATCGTCAATTAGAAGTTTCAAGGTATACGGTAAACATATAGTGAAGCATTGAAATCTTAAACTGGTGTTTTAGGAAATATTCAAAACATAGTCAGTAAGAAGTGCCAATCTTCTTGTACATAAGTCGGCATTGTGCCTTCTGAATTTAATTCCGATGCATTTTTGTGTTTCGTCGTCAATAAGAAGGTCAGAGGGATAATGTAAACCTGAAGTGAAGCATCGGAATCTATAACTAGTGTCACAGGAATGGTTCAAAACATAGACAGTACGAAGAGTCAGTCTTCTTGTACTTAAGTCGGCATTGTGGTGTTTGTATTTAATTCCGATGCAATATCTGTGTTTCATCGTCAATAAGAAGGTCAGAGGGATATAGTTAACCTGAAGTGAAGCATCGGAATCTATAACTAGTGTCACAGGAATGGTTCAAAACATATACAGTAAAAAGAGTCAGTCCTCTTGTACTTATGTCGGCATTGTGCCTTTTCTATTTACTTCCGATTCAATGTCTGTGTTTCATCGTCAATAAGAAGGTCAGAGGGATACGGTAAACCTGTAGTGAAACATCGGAATCTATAATTAGTGTCACAGGAATGGTTCAAAACATATACAGTAAGAAGAGTCACTCTTCTTGTACTTAAGTCGGCATTGAGCCTTTTGTGTTTAATTCGGATGCAATTTCTGTGTTTCATCGCCAATAAGAAGGTCAGAGGGTACAGTAAACATGAAGTGAAGCATCGGAATCTATAACTAGTGTCACAGGAATGGTCCAAAACATAGACAGTAAGAAGAGTCAGTCTTCTTGTACTTAAGTCGGCATTGTGCCTTTTGTATTTAATTCCATGCAATTTCTGTGTTTCATCGTCAATAAAAAGGTACAAGTGATACAGTAAACATATAGTGAAGCATCGGAATCTAAAACTGATCTCACAGGAAATGTTCATAACATAGACAGTAAGATGATCACTCTTCCTGTACTTAAGTCGGCATTGTGCCTTTTCTATTTAATTCCGATGCAATTTCTGTGTTTCATCGCCAATAAGAAGGTCAGAGGGATACAGTAAACATGAAGTGAAGCATCGGAATCTATAACTAGTGTCACAGGAATGGTCCAAAACATAGACAGTAAGAAGAGTCAGTCTTCTTGTACTTAAGTCGGCATTGTGCCTTTTGTATTAAATTCCGATGCAATTTCTGTTTTTCATCGTCAATAAAAAGGTCAGAGGGATACAGTAAACCTGAAGTGAAGCATCGATATCTATAACTAGTGTCACAGGAATGGTTCTAAACATAGACAGTAAGAAGAGTCAGTCTTCTTGTACTTAAGTCGGCATTGTGCCATTTGTATTTAACTCCTATGCAATTTCTGTGTTTCATCGTCAATAAGAAGGTTAGAGGGATACAGTAAACCTGAAGTGAAGCGTCGGAATCTATAAATAGCGTCACAGGAAAGGTTCAAAACATAGTCAGTAAGAAGAGTCAGTCTTCTTCTACTTAAGTCGGCATTGTGTCATTTGTATTTAATTCCGATGCAATTTCTGTGTTTCATCGTCAATAAGAAAATCAGAGGGATACAGTAAACCTGAAGTGAAGCATCGGAATCTATAACCTGTGTCACAGGAATGGTTCAAAACATAGACCGTAAGAAGAGTCAGTATTCTTGTCCTTAAGTCGGCACTGTGTCTTTTGTATTTAATTTCGATGCAATTTCTGTGTTTCATCGTCAATCAGAAGGTCCAAGGGATACAGAAAAACTGAAGTGAAGCATCGGAATCTATAACTAGTTTCACAGGAAAGGTTCAAAACATAGACAGTCAGAAGAGTCAGTCTTCTTGTAGTTAAGTCGGCATTGTGCCTTCTGAATGTAATTCCGATGCATTTTTGTGTTTCGTCGTCAATAAGAAGGTCAGAGGGATAACGTAAACCTGAAGTGAAGCATCGGAATCTATAACTAGTGTCACAGGAATGGTTCAAAACATAGACAGTACGAAGAGTCAGTCTTCTTGTACTTAAGTCGGCATTGTGCCGTTTGTATTTAATTCCGATGCAATATCTGTGTTTAATCGTCAATAAGAAGGTCAGAGGGATATAGTTAACCTGAAGTGAAGCATCGGAATCTATAACTAGTGTCACAGGAATGGTTCAAAACATATACAGTAAAAAGAGTCAGTCCTCTTGTACTTATGTCGGCATTGTGCCTTTTCTATTTACTTCCGATTCAATGTCTGTGTTTCATCGTCAATAAGAAGGTCAGAGGGATACGGTAAACCTGTTTGAAGCATCGGAATCTATAATTAGTGTCACAGGAATGGTTGGAAACATAGACAGTAAGAAGAGTCACTCTTCTTGTACTTAAGTCGGCAGAGTGCCTTCTGTATTTAATTCCGATGCATTTCTGTGTGTCGTCGTCAATAAGAAGGTCAGAGGGATAACGTAAACCTGAAGTGAAGCATCGGAATCTATAATTAGTGTCACAGTAACGGTTCAAAACATAGACAGTAAGAAGAGTCAGTCTTCTTGTACTTAAGTCGGCATTGAGCCTTTTGTATTTAATTCCGATGCATTTTCTGTGTTTCATCGTCAATAAGAAGGTGAGAGGGATACAGTAAACATGAAGGGAAGCATCGAATCTATAACTAGTGTCACAGGAATCGTTCAATACATAGACAGTAAGAAGAGTCAGTCCTCTTGTACTTAAGTCGGCATTGTGCCTTTTGTATTTAATTCCGATGCAATTTCTGTGTTTCATCGTCAATATGGAGGTCAGAGGGATACAGTAAACCTGAAGTGAAGCATCGGAATCTAAAACCGGTCTCACAGGAAAGGTTCAAAACTAAGACAGTAAAAAGAGCCAGTCTCCTTGTACTTGAGTTGGCTTTGTGCCTTTTGTATTAAATTCCGATGCAATTTCTGTTATTCATCGTCAATAAAAAGGTCAGAGGGATACAGTAAACCTGAAGTGAAGCATCGATATCTATAACTAGTGTCACAGGAATGGTTCAAAACATAGACAGCAAGAAGAGTCAGTCTTCTTGTACTTAAGTTGGCATTGTGCCATTTGTATTTGATTCCGATGCAATTTCTGTGTTTCATCGTCAATAAGAAGGTTAGAGGGATACAGTAAACCTGAAGTAAAGCGTCGGAATCTATAACTAGCGTCACAGGAAAGGTTCAAAACATAGTCAGTAAGAAGAGACAGTCTTCGTGTACTTAAGTCAGCATTGTGACTTTTGCATTTAATTCCGATGCAATTTCTGTGTTTCATCGTCTATAAGAAGGTCAGAGGATATACAGTACACCTGAAGTGAAGCATCGGAATCTATAACTAGTGTCACATTAATGGTCCAAAACATAGACAGTAAGAAGAGTCAGTCTTCTTGTACTTAAGTCGGCATTGTGCCTTTTGTATTTAATTCCATGCTATTTCTGTGTTTCATCGTCAATAAAAAGGTACAAGTGATACAGTAAACATATAGTGAAGCATCGGAATCTAAAACTGATCTCACAGGAAATGTTCATAACATAGACAGTAAGATGATCACTCTTCCTGTACTTAAGTCGGCATTGTGCCTTTTCTATTTAATTCCGATGCAATTTCTGTGTTTCATCGCCAATAAGAAGGTCAGAGGGATACAGTAAACATGAAGTGAAGCATCGGAATCTATAACTAGTGTCACAGGAATGGTCCAAAACATAGACAGTAAGAAGAGTCAGTCTTCTTGTACTTAAGTCGGCATTGTGCCTTTTGTATTTAATTCCATGCAATTTCTGCGTTTCATCGTCAATAAGAAGGTCCAAGGGATACAGTAAACATATAGTGAAGCATCGGAATCTAAAACTGATCTCACAGGAAATGTTCATAACATAGACAGTAAGATGATCATACTGCCTGTACTTAAGTCGGCATTGTGCCTTTTCTATTTAATTCCGATGCAATTTCTGTGTTTCAGCGTCAATAAGAAGGTCAGAGGGATACAGTAAACCTGAAGTGAAGCATCGGAATCGATAACTAGTGTCACAGGAATGGTTCAAAACATAGACAGTCAGAAGAGTCAGTCTTCTTGTACTTAAGTCGGCAGAGTGACTTCTGTATTTAATTCCGATGCATTTCTGTGCTTCGTCGTCAATAGGAAGGTCAGAGGGATAACGTAAACCTGAAGTGAAGCATCGGAATCTATAATTAGTGTCACAGTAACGGTTCAAAACATAGACAGTAAGAAGAGTCAGTCTTCTTGTACTTAAGTCGGCATTGAGCCTTTTGTATTTAATTCCGATGCAATTTCTGTGTTTCATCGTCAATAAGAAGGTCAGAGGGATACAGTAAACATGAAGTGAAGCATCGAATCTATAACTAGTATCACAGGAATCGTTCAATACATAGACAGTAAGAAGAGTCAGTCCTCTTGTACTAAAGTCGGCATTGTGCCTTTCGTATTTAATTCCGATGCATTTCTGTGCTTCGTCGTCAATAGGAAGGTCAGAGGGATAACGTAAACCTGAAGTGAAGCATCGGAATCTATAATTAGTGTCACAGTAACGGTTCAAAACATAGACAGTAAGAAGAGTCAGTCTTCTTGTACTTAAGTCGGCATTGAGCCTTTTGTATTTAATTCCGATGCAATTTCTGTGTTTCATCGTCAATAAGAAGGTCAGAGGGATACAGTAAACATGAAGTGAAGCATCGAATCTATAACTAGTGTCACAGGAATCGTTCAATACATAGACAGTAAGAAGAGTCAGTCTTCTTGTACTTAAGTCAGCATTGTGCCATTTGTATTTAATTCCGATGCAATTTCTGTGTTTCATCGTCAATAAGAAGGTTAGAGGGATACAGTAAACCTGAAGTGAGGCGTCGGAATCTATAAATAGCGTCACAGGAAAGGTTCAAAACATAGTCAGTAAGAAGAGTCAGTCTTCTTGTACTTAAGTCAGCATTGTGACTTTTGTATTTAATTCCGATGCAATTTCTGTGTTTCATCGTCTATAAGAAGGTCAGAGGATATACAGTACACCTGAAGTGAAGCATCGGAATCTATAACTAGTGTCACAGGAATGGTTCAAAACATAGACAGTAAGAAGAGTCAGTCTTCTTCTACTTAAGACGGCATTGTTCCTTTTCTATTTAATTCCGATGCAATGTCTGTGTTTCATCGTCAATAAGAAGGTCCAAGGGATACAATAACACGTAGTGAAGCATCGGAATCAATAACTAGTGTCACAGGAATGGTTCAAAGCATAGACAGTTAGAAGGGTCAGTCCTCTTGTACTTAAGTTGGCATTCTGCCTTTTGTATTTAATTCCGATGCAATATCTGTGTTTCATCGTCAATAAGAAGGTCAGAGGGATATAGTAAACCTGAAGTGAAGCGTCGGAATCTATAACTAGTGTCACAGGAATGGTTCAAAACATAGACAGTAAGGACAGTCAGTCTTCTTGTACTTAAGTCGGCATTTTGCCTTTTGTATTTAATTACGATGCAATTTCTCTGTTTCATCGTCAATAAGAAGGTTTAAGGGATACAGTAAACATATTGTGAAGCATCGGAAACTAAAACAGATCTCACAGGAAATGTTCATAACATAGACAGTAAGAAGAGTCAGTCTTCTTGTACTTAAGTCGGCACTGTGTCTTTTGTATTAAATTTCGATGCAATTTCTGTGTTTCGTCGTCAATCAGAAGATCCAAGGGATACAGTAAAACTGAAGTGAAGCATCGGAATCTATAACTAGTGTCACAGGAAAGGTTCAAAACATAGACAGTCAGAAGAGTCAATCTTCTTGTACTTAAGTCGGCATTGTGCCATCTGTATTTAATTCCGATGCATTTCTGTGTTTCGTCGTCAAGAACAAGGTCAGAGGGACAACGTAAACCTGAAGTGAAGCATCGGAATCTATAACTAGTGTCACAGGAATGGTTCAAATCATAGACAGTAAGAAGAGTCAGTCTTCTTGTACTTAAGTCGGCATTGTACAGTTTGTAATTAATTCCGATGCAATCTCTGTGTTTCATCGTCAATAAGAAGGTCCAAGGGATACAGTAAACATATAGTGAACCATCGGAATCTAAAACTGGTCTCACGGGAAATGTTCAAAGCATAGTCAGTAAGAAGAGTCAGTCTTCGTGTACTTAAGTCAGCATTATGCCTTTTGTATTAAATTCCGATGCAATATCTGTGTTTTATCGTCAATTAGAAGTTCCAAGGGATACAGTAAACATATAGTGAAACATTGGAATCTTAAACTGGTGTCTCAGGAAATATTCAAAACATAGTCAGTAAGAAGTGCCAATCTTCTTGTACATAAGTCGGCATTGTGCCTTTTGTATTTAAGTCCGAAGCAATTCCTGTGCTTCATCGTCAATAAGAACGACAGAGGGATACATTAAACCTGAAGTGAAGCATCGGAATCTATAATTAGTGTCACAGGAATATTTCAAAACATAGACAGTAAGAAGAGTCAGTCTTCTTCTACTTAAGACGGCATTGTGCCTTTTCTATTTAATTCCGATGCAATGTCTGTGTTTCATCGTCATTAAGAAAGTCAGATTAATACAGTAACCCTGAAGTGAAGCATCGGAATCTATAACTAGTGTCACAGGAATGGTTCAAAGCATAGACAGTAAGAAGAGACAGGCTTCTTCTACTTAAGTCGGCATTGTGCCATTTCTATTTCATTCCGAGGCAATTTCTGTGTTTCATCGTCAAAAAGAAGGTCAGAGGGATACAGTAAACCAGAAGTGAAGCATCGGAATCTATAACTAGTGTCACAGGAATGGTTCAAAACATAGTCTGTAAGAAGAGTCAGTCTTCTTGTACTTAAGTTCGCATTGTGCCTTTTCTATTTAATTCCAATGCAATTTCAGTGTTTCATCGTCAATACGAAGATCCAAGGGATACAGTAAACCTGAAGTGAAGCATCGGAATCTATAACTAGTGTCAAAGGATTAGTTCAAAGCATAGACAGTAAGGAGAGTCAGTCTTCTTGTACTTAATTCGGCATTGTGCCTTTTCAATTTAATTCCAATGCAATTTCTGTGTTTCATCGTCCAGGAGAAGGTCAGATAGATACAGTAAACCAGATGTGAATCATCGGAATCTGTAACTAGTGTCACAGGAAAGGTTCAAAACATAGTCAGTAAGAAGAGTCAGTCTTCTTGTACTTAAGTCGGCAATGTGCCTTTTCTATTTAATTCCGATGCAATATCTGTGTTTCATCGTCAATAAGAAGGTCAGAGGGATACAGTAAACCTGAAGAGAAGCATCGGAATCTATAATTAGTGTCACAGGAATGGTTCCAAACATAGTCAGTAAGAAGCGTCAGTCTTCTTGTACTTAAGTCGGCATTGTGCCTTTTGTATTTATTTCCGATGCAATATCTGTGTTCCATCGTCAATAAGAAGGTCCAAGAGATACAGTAAACCTGAAGTGAATCATCGTAATCTATAAGTAGTGCAACAGGCGTGGTTCACTCATAGTCTTTACTAAGAGTCAGTCTTCTTGTACTTAAGTCGGCACTGTGCCTTTTGTATTTAATTCCGATGCAATTTCTGTGTTTCATCGTCAATAAGAAGGTCAGAGAGATACAGTAAACCTGAGGTAGAGTATCGGAATCTATGACTAGTGTCACAGGAATGGTTCAAACCAGTCAGTATGAAGAGTCAGCCTTCTTGTACTTATGTCGGCATTGTGCCTTTTGTATTTAATTCCGTTGCAATTTCTGTGTTTCATCGTCAATAAGAAGGTCCAAGGGATACAGTAAACCTGAAGTGAAGCATCGGAACCTATAACTAATGTCACAGGAATCGTTCAAATCATAGACAGTAGTATGAGTCAGTCTTCTTGTACTTAAGTCGGCATTGTGCCATTTGTATTTAGTTCCGTTGCAATTTCTGCGTTTCATCGTCAATAAGAAGGTCCTATGGATAGAGTAAACCTGAAGTGAAGCATCGGAATCTATAACTAGTGTCACAGGATTAGTTCAAAACATAGACAGTAGGAAGAGTCAGTCTTCTTCTACTTAAGAGGGCATTGTGCCATTTCTATTTAATTCCGATGCAATTTCTGTGTTTCATCGTCATTAAGAAGGTCAGATTAATACAGTAACCCTGAAGTGAAGCATCGGAATCTGTGACTAGCGTCACAGGAATGGTTCGAAACATAGACAGTAAGAAGAAACAGTCTGCTTGTACTTAAGTCGGCATTGTGTCTTTTCTATTTAATTCCGATGCAATTATCTGTGTTTCATCGTCAATAAGAAGGTCCAAGGGATACAGTAAACCTGAAGTGAAGCATCGGAATCTATAACTAGTGTCACAGGAATTTTTCAAAACATAGATAGTAGGAAGAGTCAGTCTTCTTGTACTTAAGTCGGCATTGTACCTTTTCTATTTAATTCCGATGCAATTTCTGTGTTTCATCGTCAATAAGAAGCTCAGAGGGTTACAGTAAACCTGAAGTGAAGCACCGGAATCTATAACTAGTGTCACAGGAATGGTTCAAAACATAGACAGTAGGAAGAGTCAGTCTTCTTGTACTTAAGTCGGCATTGTGCCTTTTCTATTTAATTCCGATGCAATTTCTGTGTTTCATCGTCAATAAGAAGGTCATGGGGATACAGTAAACCTGAAGTGAAGCATCGGAATCTATAACTAATGTCACAGGAATCGTTCAAAACATAGACAATAGTAAGAGTCAGTCTTCTTGTACTTAAGTCGGCATTGTGCCTTTTGTATTTGGTTCCGTTGCAATTTCTGTGTTTCATCGTCAATAAGAAGGTCCTACGGATAGAGTAAACCTAAAGTGATGCATCGGAATCTATAACTAGTGTCACTGGAATGGTTCAAAACATAGACAGTAGGAAGAGTCAGTCTTCTTCTACTTAAGTCGGCATTGTGCCATTTCTATTTAATTCCGATGCAATTTCTGTGTTTCATCGTCATTAAGAAGGTCAGATTAAAGCAGTAACCCTGACGTGAAGCATCGGAATCTGTAACTAGCGTCACATTAATGGTTCGAAACATAGACAGAAAGAAGGGTCAGTCTTCTTGTACTTAAGTCGGCATTGAGCCTTTTCTATTTAAATCCGAGGCAATTTCTGTGTTTCATCGTTAATAAGAAGGTCCAAGGGATACAGTAAACCTGAAGTGAAGCATCGGAATCTACAACTAGTGTCACACGGATGGTTCAAACATGGACAGTACAAAGAGTCAGTCTTCTTGTACTTAAGTCGGCATTGAGCCTTTTCTATTTCATTCCGATGCAATTTCTGTGTTTCATCGTCAATAACAAGGTCCAAAGGATACAGTAAACCTGAAGTGAAGCTTTGGAATCTATAACTAGTGTCACACGAACGGTTCAAAACATAGACAGTAGGAAGAGTCAGTCTTCTTGTACTTAAGTCGGCATTGTGCCTTTTGTATTTAATTCCGATGCAATTTCTGTGTTTCATCGTCAATAAGAAGGTAGAGGGATACAGTAATCCTGAAGTGAATCATCAGAATCTGTAACTAGTGTCACAGGAATGGTTCAAAACATAGACAGTATGAAGGGTCAGTCTTCTTGTACTTAGGTCGGCATTGTGCCTTTTGTATTTCATTCCGATGCAATTTCTGTGTTTCATTGTCAATAAGAAGGTCCAAGGGATACGGTAAACCTGAAGTGAATCATCGGAATTTATAACTAGTGTCACAGGAATGGTTCAAATCATAGACTGTAAGAAGAGTCAGTCTTCTTGTACTTAAGTCTGCATTGTGCCTTTTGTATTTAATTCCGATCCAATTTCTGTGTATCATCGTCAATAACAAGGTCAGAGGGATGCAGTAAACCTGAAGTGAAGTATCGGAATCTATAACTAGTGTCACAGGAATGGTTCAAAACAGTCAGTAAGAAGGGTCCGTCTTCTTATACTTAAGTCGGCATTGTGCCTTTTGTATTTAATTCCGATGCAATTTCTGTGTTTCGTTGCCAATAAGAAGGTCCAAAGGATACAGTAAACTTGAAGTGAAGCATCGGAATCCATAACTAATGTCACAGGCATCGTTCAAAACATAGACAGTAGGAAGAGTCAGTCTTCTTGTACTTAAGTCGGCATTGTGCCTTTTCTATTTAATTCCGATGCAATTTCTGTGTTTCATCGTCAATAAGAAGGTCCAAGGGATACAGTAACCTGAAGTGAAGCATCGGAATCTATAACTAGTGTCACAGGAATGGATCAAGATATAGTCAGTAAGAAGAGTCAGTCTTCTTGTACTTAAGTCGGCTTTGTGCTTTTTCTATTTAATTCCGAGGCAATTTCTGTGTTTCATCGTCAAAAAGGAGGTCAGAGGGATACAGTAAACCTGAAGTGAAGCATCGGAATCTATAACTAATGTCACAGGAATCGTTCAAAACATAGACAGTAGTATGAGTCAGTCTTCTTGTACTTAAGTCGGCATTGTGCCTTTTGTATTTAGTTCCGTTGCAATTTCTGTGTTTCATCGTCAATAAGAAGGTCCTATGGATAGAGTAAACCTGACGTGAAGCATCGGAATCTATAACTAGTGTTACAGGATTAGTTCAAATCATAGACAGTAGGAAGAGTCAGTCTGCTTCTACTTAAGACGGCATTGTGCCTTTTCTATTTAATTCCGATGCAATGTCTGTGTTTCATCGTCATTAAGAAGGTCAGATTAATACAGTAACCCTGAAGTGAAGCATCGGAATCTATAACTAGTGTCACAGGAATGGTTCAAAGCATAGACAGTAAGAAGAGTCAGGCTTCTTGTACTTAAGTCGGCATTGTGCCTTTTCTATTTCATTCCGAGGCAATTTCTGTGTTTTATCGTCAATAAGAAGGTCAGAGGGATACAGTAAACCAGAAGTGAAGCATCGGAATCTATAACTAGTGTCACAGGAATGGTTCAAAACATAGTCTGTAAGAAGAGTCAGTCTTCTTGTACTTAAGTTCGCATTGTGACTTTTCTATTTAATTCCAATGCAATTTCTGTGTTTCATCGTCAATACGAAGGTCCAAGGGATACAGTAAACCTGAAGTGAAGCATCGGAATCTATAACTAGTGTCAAAGGATTAGTTCAAAGCATAGACAGTAAGGAGAGTCAGTCTTCTTGTACTTAATTCGGCATTGTGCCTTTTCAATTTAATTCCAATGCAATTTCTGTGTTTCATCGTCAAGAAGAAGGTCAGATAGATACAGTAAACCAGAAGTGAATCATCGGAATCTATAACTAGTGTCACAGGAAAGGTTCAAAACATAGTCAGTAAGAAGAGTCAGTCTTCTTGTACTTAAGTCGGCAATGTGCCTTTTCTATTTAATTCCGATGCAATATCTGTGTTTCATCGTCAATAAGAAGGTCAGAGGGATACAGTAAACCTGAAGAGAAGCATCGGAATCTATAATTAGTGTCACAGGAATGGTTCCAAACATAGTCAGTAAGAAGAGTCAGTCTTCTTGTACTTAAGTCGGCATTGTGCCTTTTCTATTTAATTCCGATGCAATTATCTGTGTTTCATCGTCAATAAGAAGGTCCAAGGGATACAGTAAACCTAAAGTGAAGCATCGGAATCTTTAACTAGTGTCACAGGAATGGTTCAAAACATAGATAATAGGAAGAGTCAGTCTTCTTGTACTTAAGTCGGCATTGTACCTTTTCTATTTAATTCCGATGCAATTTCTGTGTTTCATCGTCAATAAGAAGCTCAGAGGGTTACAGTAAACCTGAAATGAAGCACCGGAATCTATAACTAGTGTCACAGGAATGGTTCAAAACATAGACAGTAGGAAGAGTCAGTCTTCTTGTACTTAAGTCGGCATTGTGCCTTTTCTACTTAATTCCGATGCAATTTCTGTGTTTCATCGTCAATAAGAAGGTCATAGGGATACAGTAAACCTGAAGTGAAGCATCGGAATCTATAACTAATGTCACAGGAATCGTTCAAAACATAGACAGTAGTTAGAGTCAGTCTTCTTGTACTTAAGTCGGCATTGTGCCTTTTGTATTTGGTTCCGTTGCAATTTCTGTGTTTCATCGTCAATAAGAAGGTCCTATGGATAGAGTAAACCTAAAGTGATGCATCGGAATCTATAACTAGTGTCACTGGAATGGTTCAAAACATAGACAGTAGGAAGAGTCAGTCTTCTACTACTTAAGTCGGCATTGTGCCATTTCTATTTAATTCCGATGCAATTTCTGTATTTCATCGTCATTAAGAAGGTCAGATTAATGCAGTAACCCTGACGTGAAGCATCGGAATCTGTAACTAGCGTCACATTAATGGTTCGAAACATAGACAGAAAGAAGGGTCACTCTTCTTGTACTTAAGTCGGCATTGAGCCTTTTCTATTTAAATCCGATGCAATTTCTGTGTTTCATCGTTAATAAGAAGGTCCAAGGGATACAGTAAACCTGAAGTGAAGCATCGGAATCTACAACTAGTGTCACACGGATGGTTCAAACATAGACAGTACAAAGAGTCAGTCTTCTTGTACTTAAGTCGGCATTGAGCCTTTTCTATTTCATTCCGATGCAATTTCTGTGTTTCATCGTCAATAACAAGGTCCAAAGGATACAGTAAACCTGAAGTGAAGCTTTGGAATCTATAACTAGTGTCACACGAACGGTTCAAAACATAGACAGTAGGAAGAGCCAGTCTTCTTGTACTTAAGTCGGCATTGTGCCTTTTGTATTTAATTCCGATGCAATTTCTGTGTTTCATCGTCAATAAGAAGGTAGAGGGATACAGTAATCCTGAAGTGAATCATCAGAATCTGTAACTAGTGTCACAGGAATGGTTCAAATCATAGACAGTATGAAGGGTCAGTCTTCTTGTACTTAAGTCGGCATTGTGCCTTTTGTATTTAATTCCGATGCAATTTCTGTGTTTCATTGTCAATAAGAAGGTCCAAGGGATACGGTAAACCTGAAGTGAATCATCGGAATCTATAACTAGTGTCACAGGAATGGTTCAAATCATAGACTGTAAGAAGAGTCAGTCTTCTTGTACTTAAGTCTGCATTGTGCCTTTTGTATTTAATTCCGATCCAATTTCTGTCTATCATCGTTAATAACAAGGTCAGAGGGATGCAGTAAAACTGAAGTGAAGTATCGGAATCTATAACTAGTGTCACAGGAATGGTTCAAAACAGTCAGTAAGAAGGGCCCGTCTTCTTGTACTTAAGTCGGCATTGTGCCTTTTGTATTTAATTCCGATGCAATTTCTGTGTTTCGTTGCCAATAAGAAGGTCCAAAGGATACAGTAAACTTGAAGTGAAGCATCGGAATCCATAACTAATGTCACAGGAATCGTTCAAAACATAGACAGTAGGAAGAGTCAGTCTTCTTGTACTTAAGTCGGCATTGTGCCTTTTCTATTTAATTCCGATGCAATTTCTGTGTTTCATCGTCAATAAGAAGGTCCAAGGGATACAGTAACCTGAAGTGAAGCATCGGAATCTATAACTAGTGTCACAGGAATGGATCAAGATATAGTCAGTAAGAAGAGTCAGTCTTCTTGTACTTAAGTCGGCATTGTGCTTTTTCTATTTAATTCCGAGGCAATTTCTGTGTTTCATCGTCAAAAAGGAGGTCAGAGGGATACAGTAAACCTGAAGTGAAGCATCGGAATCTATATCTAGCGTCACAGGAATGGTTCAACACATAGTCAGTAAGAAGAGTTAGTCTTCTTGTACTTAAGTCTTCATTGTGCCTTTTGTATTTAATTCCGATGCAATTTCTGTGTTTCATCGTTAATACGAAGGTCAAAGGGATACAGTAATCCTGAAGTGAAGCATCGGAATGTGTAACTAGCGTCACAGGAATGGTTCAAATCATAGACACTAAGACGAGTCAGTCTGCTTGTACTGAAGACGGCATTGTGCCTTTTCCATTTAATTCCGATGCAATTACTGTGTTTCGTCGTCGATAAGAAGGTCAGAGGGATACAGTGAACCTGAGGTGAAGCATCGGAATCTATAACTAGTGTCACAGGAATGGTTCAAAACAGTCAGTATGAAGAGTCAGCCTTCTTGTACTTATGTCGGCATTGTGCCTTCTGTAATTAATTCCGATGCTAATTCTGTATTTCGTCGCCAATAAGATGGTCCAAAGGATACAGTAAACCTGAAGTGAAGCATCGGAATCTATAACTAATGTCACAGGAATCGTTCAAAACATAGACAGTAGTATGAGTCAGTCTTCTTGTACTTAAGTCGGCATTGTGCCTTTTGTATTTAGTTCTGTTGCAATTTCTGTGTTTCATCGTCAATAAGAAGGTCCTATGGATAGAGTAAACCTGACGTGAAGCATCGGAATCTATAACTAGTGTTACAGGATTAGTTCAAATCATAGACAGTAGGAAGAGTCAGTCTTCTTCTACTTAAGACGGCATTGTGCCTTTTCTATTTAATTCCGATGCAATGTCTGTGTTTCATCGTCATTAAGAAGGTCAGATTAATACAGTAACCCTGAAGTGAAGCATCGGAATCTATAACTAGTGTCACAGGAATGGTTCAAAGCATAGACAGTAAGAAGAGTCAGGCTTCTTGTACTTAAGTCGGCATTGTGCCTTTTCTATTTCATTCCGAGGCAATTTCTGTGTTTCATCGTCAATAAGAAGGTCAGAGGGACACAGTAAACCAGAAGTGAAGCATCGGAATCTATAACTAGTGTCACAGGAATGGTTCAAAACATAGTCTGTAAGAAGAGTCAGTCTTCTTGTACTTAAGTTCGCATTGTGAATTTTCTATTTAATTCCAATGCAATTTCTGTGTTTCATCGTCAATACGAAGGTCCAAGGGATACAGTAAACCTGAAGTGAAGCATCGGAATCTATAACTAGTGTCAAAGGATTAGTTCAAAGCATAGACAGTAAGGAGAGTCAGTCTTCTTGTACTTAATTCGGCATTGTGCCTTTTCACTTTAATTCCAATGCAATTTCTGTGTTTCATCGTCAAGAAGAAGGTCAGATAGATACAGTAAACCAGAAGTGAATCATCGGAATCTATAACTAGTGTCACAGGAAAGGTTCAAAACATAGTCAGTAAGAAGAGTCAGTCTTCTTGTACTTAAGTCGGCATTGTGCCTTTTCTATTTAATTCCGATGCAATTATCTGTGTTTCATCGTCAATAAGAAGATCCAAGGGATACAGTAAACCTAAAGTGAAGCATCGGAATCTATAACTAGTGTCACAGGAATGGTTCAAAACATAGATAATAGGAAGAGTCAGTCTTCTTGTACTTAAGTCGGCATTGTACCTTTTCTATTTAATTCCGATGCAATTTCTGTGTTTCATCGTCAATAAGAAGCTCAGAGGGTTACAGTAAACCTGAAATGAAGCACCGGAATCTATAACTAGTGTCACAGGAATGGTTCAAAACATAGACAGTAGGAAGAGTCAGTCTTCTTGTACTTAAGTCGGCATTGTGCCTTTCTATTTAATTCCGATGCAATTTCTGTGTTTCATCGTCAATAAGAAGGTCATAGGGATACAGTAAACCTGAAGTGAAGCATCGGAATCTATAACTAATGTCACAGGAATCGTTCAAAACATAGACAGTAGTAAGAGTCAGTCTTCTTGTACTTAAGTCGGCATTGTGCCTTTTGTATTTGGTTCCGTTGCAATTTCTGTGTTTCATCGTCAATAAGAAGGTCCTATGGATAGAGTAAACCTAAAGTGATGCATCGGAATCTATAACTAGTGTCACTGGAATGGTTCAAAACATAGACAGTAGGAAGAGTCAGTCTTCTTCTACTTAAGTCGGCATTGTGCCATTTCTATTTAATTCCGATGCAATTTCTGTGTTTCATCGTCATTAAGAAGGTCAGATTAATGCAGTAACCCTGACGTCAAGCATCGGAATCTGTAACTAGCGTCACATTAATGGTTCGAAACATAGACAGAAAGAAGGGTCAGTCTTCTTGTACTTAAGTCGGCATTGAGCCTTTTCTATTTAAATCCGATGCAATTTCTGTGTTTCATCGTTAATAAGAAGGTCCAAGGGATACAGTAAACCTGAAGTGAAGCATCGGAATCTACAACTAGTGTCACACGGATGGTTCAAACATAGACAGTACAAAGAGTCAGTCTTCGTGTACTTAAGTCGGCATTGAGCCTTTTCTATTTCATTCCGATGCAATTTCTGTGTTTCATCGTCAATAACAAGGTCCAAAGGATACAGTAAACCTGAAGTGAAGCTTTGGAATCTATAACTAGTGTCACACGAACGGTTCAAAACATAGACAGTAGGAAGAGTCAGTCTTCTTGTACTTAAGTCTGCATTGTGCCTTTTGTACTTAATTCCTATCAAATTTCTGTGTATCATCGTCAATAACAAGGTCAGAGGGATGCAGTAAACCTGAAGTGAAGTATCGGAATCTATAACTAGTGTCACAGGAATGGTTCAAAACAGTCAGTAAGAAGGGCCCGTCTTCTTGTACTTAAGTCGGCATTGTGCCTTTTGTATTTAATTCCGATGCAATTTCTGTGTTTCGTTGCCAATAAGAAGGTCCAAAGGATACAGTAAACTTGAAGTGAAGCATCGGAATCCATAACTAATGTCACAGGAATCGTTCAAAACATAGACAGTAGGAAGAGTCAGTCTTCTTGTACTTAAGTCGGCATTGTGCCTTTTCTATTTAATTCCGATGCAATTTCTGTGTTTCATCGTCAATAAGAAGGTCCAAGGGATACAGTAACCTGAAGTGAAGCATCGGAATCTATAACTAGTGTCACAGGAATGGATCAAGATATAGTCAGTAAGAAGAGTCAGTCTTCTTGTACTTAAGTCGGCATTGTGCTTTTTCTATTTAATTCCGAGGCAATTTCTGTGTTTCATCGTCAAAATGGAGGTCAGAGGGATACAGTAAACCTGAAGTGAAGCATCGGAATCTATATCTAGCGTCACAGGAATGGTTCAACACATAGTCAGTAAGAAGAGTTAGTCTTCTTGTACTTAAGTCTTCATTGTGCCTTTTGTATTTAATTCCGATGCAATTTCTGTGTTTCCTCGTTAATACGAAGGTCAAAGGGATGCAGTAATCCTGAAGTGAAGCATCGGAATGTGTAACTAGCGTCACAGGAATGGTTCAAATCATAGACACTAAGACGAGTCAGTCTGCTTGTACTGAAGACGGCATTGTGCCTTTTCTATTTAATTCCGATGCAGTTACTGTGTTTCGTCGTCAATAAGAAGGTCAGAGGGATACAGTAAACCTGAAGTGAAGCATCGGAATCTCTAACTAGTGTCACAGGAATGGTTCAACACATAGTCAGTAAGAAGAGTCAGTCTTCTTGTACTTAAGTCGGCATTGTGTCTTTTGTATTTTAATTACGATGCAATTTCTGTGTTTCATCGTCAATAAGAAGGTCCAAGGGATACAGTAAACCTGAAGTGAAGCATTGTAAATCTATAACTAGTGTCACAGGCATGGATCAAGATATAGTCAGTAAGAAGAGTCAGTCATCTTGTCCTTAAGTCGGCATTGTGCCTTTTCTACTTAATTCCGATGCAATTTCTGTGTTTCATCGTCAATAAGAAGGTCAGAGGGATACAGTGAACCTGAGGTGAAGCATCTGAATCTATAACTAGTGTCACAGGAATGGTTCAAAACAAAGACAGTAGCAAGAGTCAGACTTCTTTTACTTAAGTCGGCATTGTGCCTTTTGTATTTAATTCCGATGCAATTTCTGTGTTTCATCGTCAATAAGAAAGTCAGAGGGATACAGTAAACCTGAAGTGAAGCACCGGAATCTATAACTAGTGTCCCAGGAATGGTTCAAAACATAGACAGAAAGAAGGGTCAGTCTTCTTGTACTTAAGTCGGCATTGTGCCTTTTGTATTTAATTCCGATGCTATTCCTGTGTTTCATCGTCAAGAAGAGGGTCCTAGGGATAGAGTAAACCTGAAGTGAAGCATCGGAATCTATAACGAGTGTCACCGCAATGGTTCAAATCATAGATAGTAGGAAGAGTCAGTCTTCTTGTACTTAAGTCGGCATTGAGCCTTTTCTATTTAATTCCGATGCAATTTCTGTGTTTCATCGCCAATAAGAAGGTGCAAGGGATACAGTAAACCTGAAGTGAAGCATCGGAATCTATAACTAGTGTCACACGGATGGTTCAAACATAGACAGTAGGAAGAGACAGTCTGCTTGTACTTAAGTCGGCATTGAGACTTTTCTATTTCATTCCGATGCCATTTCTGTGTTTCATCGTCAATAACAAGGTCCAACGGATACACTAAACCTGAAGTGAAGCATCGGAATCTATAACTAGTGTCACACGAATGGTTCAAAACATAGGCTGCAGGAAGAGCCAGTCTTCTTGTACTTAAGTCGGCATTGAGCCTTTTCTATTTCATTCCGATGCAATTTCTGTGTTTCATCGTCAATAAGAAGGTCCTAGGGATAGAGTAAACCTGAAGTGAAGCATCGGAATCTATAACGAGTGTCACCGGAATGGTTTAAAGCATAGATAGTAAGAAGAGTCAGTCTTCTTGTACTTAAGTCGGCATTGTGCCTTTTGTATTTAATTCCGATGCAATTTCTGTGTTTCATCGCCAATAAGAAGGTCCAAGGGATACAGTAAACCTGAAGTGAAGCATCGGAATCTATAACTAGTGTCACACGGATGGTTCAAACATAGACAGTAGGAAGAGTCAGTCTTCTTGTACTTAAGTCGGCATTGAGACTTTTCTATTTCATTCCGATGCCATTTCTGTGTTTCATCGTCAATAACAAGGTCCAAAGGATACAGTAAACCTGAAGTGAAGCATCGGAATCTATAACTAGTGTCACACGAATGGTTCAAAACATAGGCTGTAGGAAGAGTCAATCTTCTTGTACTTAAGTCGGCATTGAGCCTTTTCTATTTCATTCCGATGCAATTTCTGTGTTTCATCGTCAATAAGAAGGTCCTATGGATAGAGTAAACCTGAAGTGAAGCATCGGAATCTATAACGAGTGTCACCGGAATGGTTTAAAGCATAGATAGTAAGAAGAGTCAGTCTTCTTGTACTTAAGTCGGCATTGAGCCTTTTCTATTAAATTCCGATGCAATTTCTGTGTTTCATCGTCAATAAGAAGGTCCAAGGGATACAGTAAACCTGAAGTGAAGCATCGGAATCCATAACTAGTGTCACACGGATGGTTCAAACATAGACAGTAGAAAGAGTCAGTCTTCTTGTACTTAAGTCGGCATTGAGCCTTTTCTACTTCATTCCGATGCAATTTCTGTGTTTCATCGTCAATAACAAGGTCCAAAGGATACAGTAAACCTGAAGTGAAGCATCGGAATCTATAACTAGTGTCACACGAATGGTTCAAAACATAGACAGTAGGAAGAGTCAGTCTTCTTGTACTTCAGTCGGCATTGTGCCTTTTGTATTTAATTCCGATGCAATTTCTGTGTTTCATCGTCAATAAGAAGGTCAGAGGGATACAGTAATCCTGAAGTGAATCATCGGAATCTGTAACTAGTGTCACAGGAATGTTTCAATACATAGACAGTATGAAGGGTCAGTCTTCTTGTACTTAAGTCGGCATTGTGCCTTTTGTATTTTAATTACGATGCAATTTCTGTGTTTTATCGTCAATAAGAAGGTCCAAGGGATACAGTAAAACTGAAGTGAAGCATTGTAAATCTATAAGTAGTGTCACAGGCATGGATCAAGATATAGTCAGTAACAAGAGTAAGTCTTCTTGTACTTAAGTCGGCATTGTGCCTTTTCTACTTAATTCCGATGCAATTTCTGTGTTTCATCGTCAATAAGAAGGTCAGAGGGATACCTTGAACCTGAGGTGAAGCATCGGAATCTCTAACCAGTTTCACAGGAATGGTTCAAACCATAGACACTATGAAGAGTCAGTCTGCTTGTACTTAAGACGGCATTGTGCCTTTTCTATTTAATTCCGATGCAATTTCTGTGTATCATCGTCAATAACAAGGTCAGAGGGATGCAGTAAACCTAAACTGAAGCATCGGAATCTATAACTAGTGTCACAGGAATGGTTCAAATCAGTCAGTAAGAAGGGTCAGTCTTCTTGTACTTAGGTCGGCATTGTGCCTTTTGTATTTAATTCCGATGCAATATCTGTGTTTCGTCGCCAATAAGAAGGTTTAAAAGATGCAGTAAACTTGAAGTGAAGCATCGGAATCTATAACTAATGTCACAGGAATCGTTCAAAACATACACAGTAGGAAGAGTCAGTCTTCTTGTACCTAAGTAGGCATTGTGCCTTTTCTATTTATTTCCGATGCAATTTCTGTGTTTCATCCTCAATAAGAAGGTCCAAGGGATACAGTAACCTGAAGGGAAGCATCGGAATCTATAACTAGTGTCACAGGAATGGATCAAGATATAGTCAGTAAGAAGAGTCAGTCTTCTTGTACTTAAGTCGGCATTGTGCCTTTTCTATTTAATTCCGATGCAATTTCTGTGTTTCATCGTCAAAAAGGAGGTCAGAGGGATACAGTAAACCTGAAGTGAAGCATCGGAATCTATAACTAGTGTCACAGGAATGGTTCGACACATAGTCAGTAAGAAGAGTTAGTCTTCTTGTACTTAAGTCGGCATTGTGCCTTTTGTAGTTAATTCCGATGCAATATCAATGTTTCATCGTTAATACGAAGGTCCAAGGGATACAGTAATCCTGAAGTGAAGCATCGGAATGTGTAACTAGCGTCACAGGGATGGTTCAAATCATAGACACTAAGAAGAGTCTGTCTGCTTGTACTGAAGAAGGCATTGTGCCTTTTCTATTTCATTCCGCTGCAATTACTAAGTGTCTTCGTCTATAATAAGGTCAGAGGGATACCTTCAACCTGAGGTGAAGCATCGGAATTTATAACTAGTTTCACAGGAATGGTTCAAACCATAGACACTATGAAGAGTCAGTCTGCTTGTACTTAAGACGGCATTGTGCCTTTTCTATTTAATTCCGATGCAATTTCTGTGTTTCATCGTCAATAAGTAGGTCAGAGGGATACAGTCAACCTGTGGTGAAGCATCGGAATCTATAACTAGTGTCACAGGAATGGTTCAAAACATAGACAGTAGGAAGAGTCAGACTTCTTTTACTTAAGTCGGCATTGTGCCTTTTCTACATACATCCGATGCAATTTCTGTGTTTCATCGTCAATAAGAAGGTCAGAGGGATACAGTAAACCTGAAGTGTAGCATCGGAATCTCTAACTAGTGTCACAGGAATGGTTCAACACATAGTCAGTAAGAAGAGTCAGTCCTCTTCTACTTAAGTCGGCATTGTGCCTTTTGTATTAAATTACGATGCAATTTCTGTGTTTCATCGTCAATAAGAAGGTCCAAGGGATACAGTAAACCTGAAGTGAAGCATTGTAAATCTATAACTAGTGTCACAGGCATGGATCAAGATATAGTCAGTAAGAAGAGTCAGTCTTCTTGTACTTAAGTCGGCATTGTGCCTTTTCTACATACATCCGATGCAATTTCTGTGTTTCATCGTCAATAAGAAGGTCAGAGGGATACAGTGAACCTGAGGTGAAGCATCAGAATCTATAACTAGTGTCACAGGAATGGTTCAAAACATAGACAGTAGGAAGAGTCAGACTTCTTTTACTTAAGTCGGCATTGTGCCTTTTATATTTAATTCCGATTCAATTCCTGTGTTTCGTCGCCAATGAGAAGGTCCATAGGATACAGTAAACCTAAAGTGAAGCATCGGAATCCATAACTAATGTCACAGGAATCGTTCAAAACATAGACAGTAAGAAGAGTCAGTCTTCTTGTACTTAAGTCGGCATTGTGCTTTTGTATTTAGTTCCGATGCAATTTCTGTGTTTCATCGTCAATAAGAAGGTCCAAGGGATACAGTAAACCTGAAATGAAGAATCGGGATCGATAACTAGTGTCACAGGAATGGTTCAAACATAGACAGTAGAAAGATTCAGTCTACATGTACTTAAGTCGGCATTGTGCCTTTTGTATTTGTATCCGATGCAATTTCTGTTTTTCATCGTCAATAAGAAGGTCACAGGGATACAGTAAACCTAAAGTGAAGCACCGGAATCTATAACTAGTGTCACAGGAATGGTTCAAATCATAGTCAGTAAGAAGAGTCAGTCTTCCTGTACTTAAGTCGGCATTGTGCCTTTTGTATTTAATTCCGATGCAATTTCTGTATTTCATCGTCAACAAGATGGTCCAAGGGATATAGTAAACCTGAAGTGGAGCATCGGAATCTATAACTAGTGTCACAGGAATGGTTCAAAGCATAGACAGCAAGAAGAGTCAGTCTTCTTGTACTTAAGTCGGCATTGTGCATTTTGTATTTAATTCCGATGCAATTTCTGTGTTTCATCGTCAATAAGAAGGTCCAAGGGATACACTAAACCTGAAGTGAAGCATCGGAATGTGTAACTAGCGTCACAGGAATGGTCCAAAACATAGACATTTAGAAGAGTCAGACTGCTTGTACTTAAGACGGCATTGTGCCTTTCCAATTTAATTCCGATGCAATTTCTGTGTTTCATCGTCAATAAGAAAGTCACAGGGATACAGTGAACCTGACGTGAAGCACCGGAATCTATAACTAGTGTCACAGGAATAGTTCAATCATAGACAGTAGGAAGAGTCAGTCTTCTCGTACTAAAGTCGGCATTCTGCCTTTTGTATTTAGTTCCGATGCAATTTCTGTGTTTCATCGTCAATAAGAAGGTCCTAGGGTTACAGTAAACCTGAAGTGAAGCATCGGAATCTTCAACTAGTGTCACAGGAATGGTTCAAAACATAGTCAGTGAGAAGAGTCAGTCTTCTTGTAATTAAGTCGGCATTGTGGATTTTCTATTTATTTCCGATGCAATTTCTGTTTTTCATCGTCAATAAGAACGTCCAAGGCATACAGCAAACCTGAAGTGAAGCATCTGAATCTATAACTAGTGTCACAGGAATGGTTCAAAACATAGACAGTAAGAAGAGTCGGTCTTCTTGTACTTATGTTGGCAATGTGCCCGTTTCAATTTAATTCCTATGAAATTACTGTGTTTCATCGTCAATAAGAAGGTCAGACGGATACAGTAAACCTGAAGTGAAGCATCGGAATCTCTACCTAGTGTAACAGGAATGGTTCAACAAATAGTCAGTAAGAAGAGTCAGTCTGCTTGAACTTAAGACGGCATTGTGCCTTTTCTATTTAATTCCGATGCAATTTATGTGTTTTATCGTCAATAAGAAGATCCAAGGGATACAGTAAACCTGAAGTGAAGCATCGGAATCTGTAACTAGCGTCACAGGAATGGTTCAAAATATTGACACTAAGAAGAGTCAGTCTGCTTGTACTTAAGACGGCATTGTGCCTCTTCTGTTCAATTCCGATGCAATTTCTGTGTTTCATCGTCAGCGAGAGAGTCCAAGGGATACAATAAACCTGAAGTGACGCATCGGAATCCATAACTAGTGTCACAGGAATGGTTCAACACACAGACAGTAGGAGGAGACAGTCTTCTTCTACATAAGTCGTCATTGTGCTTTTTCTATTTAGTTCTGATGCTATTTCTGTGTTTCGTCGTCAATAAGAAGGTTCATGGGATACAGTAAACCTGAAGTGAAGCATCGGAATCTATAACTAGCGTCACAGGAATGGTTCAAATCATAGACAGTAAGAAGAGTCAGTCTTCTTGTACTTAGGTCGGCATTTAGACTTTTGTATTTAATTCCGATGCAATTTCTGTGATTCATCGTCAATACGAAGGTCCAAGGGATACAGTTAACCTGAAGTGAAGCATCGGAATCTATAACTAGACACAGGAATAGTTCATACAAAGTCAGTAAGAAGAGTCAGTCTTCTAGTACTTAAGTCGGCAATGTGCCTTTTGTATTTAATTCAGATGCTATTTCTGTGTTTCATCGTCAATAAGAAGGTCAGAGGGACACAGTAAACCTGAAGTGAAGCATCGTAATCTCTAACTAGTGTAACAGGAATGGTTCAACACATAGTCAGTAAGAAGAGTCAGTCTGCTTAACCTTAAGACGGCATTGTGGCTTTTCTATTTAATTCCGATGCAATTTTTGTGTTTCATCGTCAATAAGAAGGTCCAAGGGATACAGTAAACCTGAAGTGAAGCATCGGAATCTGTAACTAGCGTCACAGGAATGGTTTCATAGAATAGACACTAAGAAGAGTCGGTCTGCTTGTACTTAAGACGGCATTGTGCCTTTTCTATTCAATTCTGATGCAATTTCTGTGTTTCATCGTCAATAAGACGGTCAGAGGGATACAGTGAACCTGAGGTGAAGCATCGGAATCTATAACTAGTGTCACAGGAATGGTTCAAAACATAGTCAGTAGGAAGAGGTAGTCTTCTTGTACTTAAGTCGGCATTGTGCCTTTTCTATTTAATTCCGATGCAATTTCAGTGTTTCATCGTCAATAAGAGGGTCCAAGGGATATAGTAAAGCTGAAGTGAAGCATCGGAATCTATAACTAGTGTCACAGGAATGGTTCAAATCATAGTCAGTAAGAAGAGTCACTCTTCTTGTATTTAAGTCGGCATTGTGCCTTTTGTATTCAATTCCGATTCAATTTCTGTGTTTCATCGTCAATAAGATTGTCAGAGGGATACAGTAAAACTGCAGTGAAGCATCGGAATCTAGAACTTTTGTCACAGGAATGGTTCAAAACGTAGACAGTAAGAAGGGTCTGTCTTCTGGTACTTAAGTATTCATTGTGCTTTTTGTATTTAATTCCGATGCAATTTCTGTGTTTCATCGTCAATAAGAAGGACCAAGGTATACAGTAAACCTGAAGTAAAGCATCGGAATCTATAACTAGGGTCACAGGAATGGTTCAAATCATAGACAGTAAGAAGAGTCAGTCTTCTTGTACTTAAATCGGCATTGTGCCCTTTTCAATTTAATTCCCACGCAATTACTGTGTTTCATCGTCAATACGTATGTCAGAGGGATACACTAAACCTGAAATGAAGCATCGGAATCTCTAACTAGTGTAACAGGAATGGTTCAACACATAGTCAGTAAGAAGAGTCAGTCTGCTTGTACTTAAGACGGCATTGTGCATTTTCTATTTAATTCCGATGCAATTTCTGGTTTCATCGGCAATAAGAAGGTCCAAGGGATACAGTAACCTGAAGGGAAGCATCGGAATCTATAACTAGTGTCACAGGAATGGATCAAGATATAGTCAGTAATAAGAGTCAGTCTTCTTGTACTTAAGTCGGCATTGTGCCTTTTCTATTTAATTCCGATGCAATTTCTGTGTTTCATCGTCAAAAAGGAGGTCAGAGGGATACAGTAAACCTGAAGTGAAGCATCGGAATCTATAACTAGTGTCACAGGAATGGTTCGACACATAGTCAGTAAGAAGAGTTAGTCTTCTTGTACTTAAGTCGGCATTGTGCCTTTTGTAGTTAATTCCGATGCAATATCAATGTTTCATCGTTAATACGAAGGTCCAAGGGATACAGTAATCCTGAAGTGAAGCATCGGAATGTGTAACTAGCGTCACAGGGATGGTTCAAATCATAGACACTAAGAAGAGTCTGTCTGCTTGTACTGAAGACGGCATTGTGCCTTTTCTATTTCATTCCGCTGCAATTACTAAGTTTCTTCGTCAATAATAAGGTCAGAGGGATACCTTCAACCTGAGGTGAAACATCGGAATTTATAACTAGTTTCACAGGAATGGTTCAAACCATAGACACTATGAAGAGTCAGTCTGCTTGTACTTAAGACGGCATTGTGCCTTTTCTATTTAATTCCGAAGCAATTTCTGTGTTTCATCGTCAATAAGTAGGTCAGAGGGATACAGTCAACCTGTGGTGAAGCATCGGAATCTATAACTAGTGTCACAGGAATGGTTCAAAACATAGACAGTAGGAAGAGTCAGACTTCTTTTACTTATGTCGGCATTGTGCCTTTTCTATTTAATTCCGATGCAATTACTGTGTTTCATCGTCAATAAGAAGGTCAGAGGCATACAGTAAACCTGAAGTGTAGCATCGGAATCTCTAACTAGTGTCACAGGAATGGTTCAACACATAGTCAGTAAGAAGAGTAAGTCCTCTTCTACTTAAGTCGGCATTGTGCCTTTTGTATTTAATTACGATGCAATTTCTGTGTTTCATCGTCAATAAGAAGGTCCAAGGGATACAGTAATCCTGAAGTGAAGCATTGTAAATCTATAACTAGTGTCACAGGCATGGATCAAGATATAGTCAGTAAGAAGAGTCAGTCTTCTTGTACTTAAGTCGGCATTGTGCCTTTTCTACATACATCCGATGCAATTTCTGTGTATCATCGTCAATAAGAAGGTCAGAGGGATACAGTGAACCTGAGGTGAAGCATCAGAAACTATAACTAGTGTCACAGGAATGGTTCAAAACATAGACAGTAGGAAGAGTCAGACTTCTTTTACTTAAGTCGGCATTGTGTCTTTTATATTTAATTCCGATTCAATTCCTGTGTTTCGTCGCCAATGAGAAGGTCCATAGGATACAGTAAACCTAAAGTGAAGCATCGGAATCCATAACTAGTGTCACAGGAATCGTTCAAAACATAGACAGTAAGAAGAGTCAGTCTTCTTGTACTTAAGTCGGCATTGTGCTTTTGTATTTAGTTCCGATGCAATTTCTGTGTTTCATCGTCAATAAGAAGGTCCAAGGGATACAGTAAACCTGAAATGAAGAATCGGGATCGATAACTAGTGTCACAGGAATGGTTCAAACATAGACAGTAGAAAGATTCAGTCTACATGTACTTAAGTCGGCATTGTGCCTTTTGTATTTGTATCCGATGCAATTTCTGTTTTTCATCGTCAATAAGAAGGTCACAGGGATACAGTAAACCTAAAGTGAAGCACCGGAATCTATAACTAGTGTCACAGGAATGGTTCAAAACATAGTCAGTAAGAAGAGTCAGTCTTCCTGTACTTAAGTCGGCATTGTGCCTTTTGTATTTAATTCCGATGCAATTTCTGTATTTCATCGTCAACAAGAAGGTCCAAGGGATATAGTAAACCTGAAGTGGAGCATCGGAATCTATAACTAGTGTCACAGGAATGGTTCAAAGCATAGACAGCAAGAAGAGTCAGTCTTCTTGTACTTAAGTCGGCATTGTGCATTTTGTATTTAATTCCGATGCAATTTCTGTGTTTCATCGTCAATAAGAAGGTCCAAGGGATACACTAAACCTGAAGTGAAGCATCGGAATGTGTAACTAGCGTCACAGGAATGGTCCAAAACATAGACATTTAGAAGAGTCAGACTGCTTGTACTTAAGACGGCATTGTGCCTTTCCAATTTAATTCCGATGCAATTTCTGTGTTTCATCGTCAATAAGAAAGTCACAGGGATACAGTGAACCTGACGTGAAGCACCGGAATCTATAACTAGTGTCACAGGAATAGTTCAATCATAGACAGTAGGAAGAGTCAGTCTTCTCGTACTAAAGTCGGCATTGTGCCTTTTGTATTTAGTTCCGATGCAATTTCTGTGTTTCATCGTCAATAAGAAGGTCCTAGGGTTACAGTAAACCTGAAGTGAAGCATCGGAATCTTGAACTAGTGTCACAGGAATGGTTCAAAACATAGTCAGTGAGAAGAGTCAGTCTTCTTGTAATTAAGTCGGCATTGTGGATTTTCTATTTATTTCCGATGCAATTTCTGTTTTTCATCGTCAATAAGAACGTCCAAGGCATACAGCAAACCTGAAGTGAAGCATCTGAATCTATAACTAGTGTCACAGGAATGGTTCAAAACATAGACAGTAAGAAGAGTCGGTCTTCTTGTACTTATGTTGGCAATGTGCCCGTTTCAATTTAATTCCTATGAAATTACTGTGTTTCATCGTCAATAAGAAGGTCAGACGGATACAGTAAACCTGAAGTGAAGCATCGGAATCTCTACCTAGTGTAACAGGAATGGTTCAACACATAGTCAGTAAGAAGAGTCAGTCTTCTTGTACTTAAGTCGGCATTGTGCCTTTTCTATTTAATTCCGATGCAATTTCTGTGTTTCATCGTCAAAAAGGAGGTCAGAGGGATACAGTAAACCTGAAGTGAAGCATCGGAATCTATAACTAGTGTCACAGGAATGGTTCGACACATAGTCAGTAAGAAGAGTTAGTCTTCTTGTACTTAAGTCGGCATTGTGCCTTTTGAAGTTAATTCCGATGCAATATCAATGTTTCATCGTTAATACGAAGGTCCAAGGGATCAGTAATCCTGAAGTGAAGCATCGGAATGTGTAACTAGCGTCACAGGGATGGTTCAAATCATAGACACTAAGAAGAGTCTGTCTGCTTGTACTGAAGACGGCATTGTGCCTTTTCTATTTCATTCCGCTGCAATTACTAAGTTTCTTCGTCAATAATAAGGTCAGAGGGATACCTTCAACCTGAGGTGAAACATCGGAATTTATAACTAGTTTCACAGGAATGGTTCAAACCATAGACACTATGAAGAGTCAGTCTGCTTGTACTTAAGACGGCATTGTGCCTTTTCTATTTAATTCCGAAGCAATTTCTGTGTTTCATCGTCAATACGTAGGTCAGAGGGATACAGTCAACCTGTGGTGAAGCATCGGAATCTATAACTAGTGTCACAGGAATGGTTCAAAACATAGACAGTAGGAAGAGTCAGACTTCTTTTACTTATGTCGGCATTGTGCCTTTTCTATTTAATTCCGATGCAATTACTGTGTTTCATCGTCAATAAGAAGGTCAGAGGGATACAGTAAACCTGAAGTGTAGCATCGGAATCTCTAACTAGTGTCACAGGAATGGTTCAACACATAGTCAGTAAGAAGAGTCAGTCCTCTTCTACTTAAGTCGGCATTGTGCCTTTTGTATTTAATTACGATGCAATTTCTGTGTTTCATCGTCAATAAGAAGGTCCAAGGGATACAGTAATCCTGAAGTGAAGCATTGTAAATCTATAACTAGTGTCACAGGCATGGATCAAGATATAGTCAGTAAGAAGAGTCAGTCTTCTTGTACTTAAGTCGGCATTGTGCCTTTTCTACATACATCCGATGCAATTTCTGTGTATCATCGTCAATAAGAAGGTCAGAGGGATACAGTGAACCTGAGGTGAAGCATCAGAATCTATAACTAGTGTCACAGGAATGGTTCAAAACATAGACAGTAGGAAGAGTCAGACTTCTTTTACTTAAGTCGGCATTGTGACTTTTATATTTAATTCCGATTCAATTCCTGTGTTTCGTCGCCAATGAGAAGGTCCATAGGATACAGTAAACCTAAAGTGAAGCATCGGAATCCATAACTAGTGTCACAGGAATCGTTCAAAACATAGACAGTAAGAAGAGTCAGTCTTCTTGTACTTAAGTCGGCATTGTGCTTTTGTATTTAGTTCCGATGCAATTTCTGTGTTTCATCGTCAATAAGAAGGTCCAAGGGATACAGTAAACCTGAAATGAAGAATCGGGATCGATAACTAGTGTCACAGGAATGGTTCAAACATAGACAGTAGAAAGATTCAGTCTACATGTACTTAAGGCGGCATTGTGCCTTTTGTATTTGTATCCGATGCAATTTCTGTTTTTCATCGTCAATAAGAAGGTCACAGGGATACAGTAAACCTAAAGTGAAGCACCGGAATCTATAACTAGTGTCACAGGAATGGTTCAAAACATAGTCAGTAAGAAGAGTCAGTCTTCCTGTACTTAAGTCGGCATTGTGCCTTTTGTATTTAATTCCGATGCAATTTCTGTATTTCATCGTCAACAAGAAGGTCCAAGGGATATAGTAAACCTGAAGTGGAGCATCGGAATCTATAACTAGTGTCACAGGAACGGTTCAAAGCATAGACAGCAAGAAGAGTCAGTCTTCTTGTACTTAAGTCGGCATTGTGCATTTTGTATTTAATTCCGATGCAATTTCTGTGTTTCATCGTCAATAAGAAGGTCCAAGGGATACACTAAACCTGAAGTGAAGCATCGGAATGTGTAACTAGCGTCACAGGAATGGTCCAAAACATAGACATTTAGAAGAGTCAGACTGCTTGTACTTAAGACGGCATTGTGCCTTTCCAATTTAATTCCGATGCAATTTCTGTGTTTCATCGTCAATAAGAAAGTCACAGGGATACAGTGAACCTGACGTGAAGCACCGGAATCTATAACTAGTGTCACAGGAATAGTTCAATCATAGACAGTAGGAAGAGTCAGTCTTCTCGTACTAAAGTCGGCATTGTGCCTTTTGTATTTAGTTCCGATGCAATTTCTGTGTTTCATCGTCAATAAGAAGGTCCTAGGGTTACAGTAAACCTGAAGTGAAGCATCGGAATCTTCAACTAGTGTCACAGGAATGGTTCAAAACATAGTCAGTGAGAAGAGTCAGTCTTCTTGTAATTAAGTCGGCATTGTGGATTTTCTATTTATTTCCGATGCAATTTCTGTTTTTCATCGTCAATAAGAACGTCCAAGGCATACAGCAAACCTGAAGTGAAGCATCTGAATCTATAACTAGTGTCACAGGAATGGTTCAAAACATAAACAGTTAGAAGAGTCGGTCTTCTTGTACTTATGTTGGCAATGTGCCCGTTTCAATTTAATTCCTATGAAATTACTGTGTTTCATCGTCAATAAGAAGGTCAGACGGATACAGTAAACCTGAAGTGAAGCATCGGAATCTCTACCTAGTGTAACAGGAATGGTTCAACACATAGTCAGTAAGAAGAGTCAGTCTTCTTGTACTTAAGTCGGCATTGTGCCTTTTCTATTTAATTCCGATGCAATTTCTGTGTTTCATCGTCAAAAAGGAGGTCAGAGGGATACAGTAAACCTGAAGTGAAGCATCGGAATCTATAACTAGTGTCACAGGAATGGTTCGACACATAGTCAGTAAGAAGAGTTAGTCTTCTTGTACTTAAGTCGGCATTGTGCCTTTTGAAGTTAATTCCGATGCAATATCAATGTTTCATCGTTAATACGAAGGTCCAAGGGATCAGTAATCCTGAAGTGAAGCATCGGAATGTGTAACTAGCGTCACAGGGATGGTTCAAATCATAGACACTAAGAAGAGTCTGTCTGCTTGTACTGAAGACGGCATTGTGCCTTTTCAATTTCATTCCGCTGCAATTACTAAGTTTCTTCGTCAATAATAAGGTCAGAGGGATACCTTCAACCTGAGGTGAAACATCGGAATTTATAACTAGTTTCACAGGAATGGTTCAAACCATAGACACTATGAAGAGTCAGTCTGCTTGTACTTAAGACGGCATTGTGCCTTTTCTATTTAATTCCGAAGCAATTTCTGTGTTTCATCGTCAATACGTAGGTCAGAGGGATACAGTCAACCTGTGGTGAAGCATCGGAATCTATAACTAGTGTCACAGGAATGGTTCAAAACATAGACAGTAGGAAGAGTCAGACTTCTTTTACTTATGTCGGCATTGTGCCTTTTCTATTTAATTCCGATGCAATTACTGTGTTTCATCGTCAATAAGAAGGTCAGAGGGATACAGTAAACCTGAAGTGTAGCATCGGAATCTCTAACTAGTGTCACAGGAATGGTTCAACACATAGTCAGTAAGAAGAGTCAGTCCTCTTCTACTTAAGTCGGCATTGTGCCTTTTGTATTTAATTACGATGCAATTTCTGTGTTTCATCGTCAATAAGAAGGTCCAAGGGATACAGTAATCCTGAAGTGAAGCATTGTAAATCTATAACTAGTGTCACAGGCATGGATCAAGATATAGTCAGTAAGAAGAGTCAGTCTTCTTGTACTTAAGTCGGCATTGTGCCTTTTCTACATACATCCGATGCAATTTCTGTGTATCATCGTCAATAAGAAGGTCAGAGGGATACAGTGAACCTGAGGTGAAGCATCAGAATCTGTAACTAGTGTCACAGGAATGGTTCAAAACATAGACAGTAGGAAGAGTCAGACTTCTTTTACTTAAGTCGGCATTGTGACTTTTATATTTAATTCCGATTCAATTCCTGTGTTTCGTCGCCAATGAGAAGGTCCATAGGATACAGTAAACCTAAAGTGAAGCATCGGAATCCATAACTAGTGTCACAGGAATCGTTCAAAACATAGACAGTAAGAAGAGTCAGTCTTCTTGTACTTAAGTCGGCATTGTGCTTTTGTATTTAGTTCCGATGCAATTTCTGTGTTTCATCGTCAATAAGAAGGTCCAAGGGATACAGTAAACCTGAAATGAAGAATCGGGATCGATAACTAGTGTCACAGGAATGGTTCAAACATAGACAGTAGAAAGATTCAGTCTACATGTACTTAAGTCGGCATTGTGCCTTTTGTATTTGTATCCGATGCAATTTCTGTTTTTCATCGTCAATAAGAAGGTCACAGGGATACAGTAAACCTAAAGTGAAGCACCGGAATCTATAACTAGTGTCACAGGAATGGTTCAAAACATAGTCAGTAAGAAGAGTCAGTCTTCCTGTACTTAAGTCGGCATTGTGCCTTTTGTATTTAATTCCGATGCAATTTCTGTATTTCATCGTCAACAAGAAGGTCCAAGGGATATAGTAAACCTGAAGTGGAGCATCGGAATCTATAACTAGTGTCACAGGAACGGTTCAAAGCATAGACAGCAAGAAGAGTCAGTCTTCTTGTACTTAAGTCGGCATTGTGCATTTTGTATTTAATTCCGATGCAATTTCTGTGTTTCATCGTCAATAAGAAGGTCCAAGGGATACACTAAACCTGAAGTGAAGCATCGGAATGTGTAACTAGCGTCACAGGAATGGTCCAAAACATAGACATTTAGAAGAGTCAGACTGCTTGTACTTAAGACGGCATTGTGCCTTTCCAATTTAATTCCGATGCAATTTCTGTGTTTCATCGTCAATAAGAAAGTCACAGGGATACAGTGAACCTGACGTGAAGCACCGGAATCTATAACTAGTGTCACAGGAATAGTTCAATCATAGACAGTAGGAAGAGTCAGTCTTCTCGTACTAAAGTCGGCATTGTGCCTTTTGTATTTAGTTCCGATGCAATTTCTGTGTTTCATCGTCAATAAGAAGGTCCTAGGGTTACAGTAAACCTGAAGTGAAGCATCGGAATCTTCAACTAGTGTCACAGGAATGGTTCAAAACATAGTCAGTGAGAAGAGTCAGTCTTCTTGTAATTAAGTCGGCATTGTGGATTTTCTATTTATTTCCGATGCAATTTCTGTTTTTCATCGTCAATAAGAACGTCCAAGGCATACAGCAAACCTGAAGTGAAGCATCTGAATCTATAACTAGTGTCACAGGAATGGTTCAAAACATAAACAGTAAGAAGAGTCGGTCTTCTTGTACTTATGTTGGCAATGTGCCCGTTTCAATTTAATTCCTATGAAATTACTGTGTTTCATCGTCAATAAGAAGGTCAGACGGATACAGTAAACCTGAAGTGAAGCATCGGAATCTCTACCTAGTGTAACAGGAATGGTTCAACACATAGTCAGTAAGAAGAGTCAGTCTGCTTGAACTTAAGACGGCATTGTGCCTTTTCTATTTAATTCCGATGCAATTTATGTGTTTTATCGTCAATAAGAAGATCCAAGGGATACAGTAAACCTGAAGTGAAGCATCGGAATCTGTAACTAGCGTCACAGGAATGGTTCAAAATATTGACACTAAGTAGAGTCAGTCTGCTTGTACTTAAGACGGCATTGTGCCTCTTCTGTTCAATTCCGATGCAATTTCTGTGTTTCATCGTCAGCGAGAAGGTCCAAGGGATACAATAAACCTGAAGTGACGCATCGGAATCCATAACTAGTGTCACAGGAATGGTTCAACACACAGACAGTAGGAGGAGACAGTCTTCTTCTACATAAGTCGTCATTGTGCTTTTTCTATTTAGTTCTGATGCTATTTCTGTGTTTCGTCGTCAATACGAAGGTTCATGGGATACAGTAAACCTGAAGTGAAGCATCGGAATCTATAACTAGCGTCACAGGAATGGTTCAAATCATAGACAGTAAGAAGAGTCAGTCTTCTTGTACTTAGGTCGGCATTTAGACTTTTGTATTTAATTCCGATGCAATTTCTGTGATTCATCGTCAATACGAAGGTCCAAGGGATACAGTTAAGCTGAAGTGAAGCATCGGAATCTATAACTAGACACAGGAATAGTTCATACAAAGTCAGTAAGAAGAGTCAGTCTTTTAGTACTTAAGTCGGCAATGTGCCTTTTGTATTTAATTCAGATGCTATTTCTGTGTTTCATCGTCAATAAGAAGGTCAGAGGGACACAGTAAACCTGAAGTGAAGCATCGGAATCTCTAACTAGTGTAACAGGAATGGTTCAACACATAGTCAGTAAGAAGAGTCAGTCTGCTTGTACATAAGACGGCATTGTGGCTTTTCTATTTAATTCCGATGCAATTTTTGTGTTTCATCGTCAATAAGAAGGTCCAAGGGATACAGTAAACCTGAAGTGAAGCATCGGAATCTGTAACTAGCGTCACAGGAATGGTTTCATAGCATAGACACTAAGAAGAGTCGGTCTGCTTGTACTTAAGACGGCATTGTGCCTTTTCTATTCAATTCCGATGCAATTTCTGTGTTTCATCGTCAATAAGACGGTCAGAGGGATACAGTGAACCTGAGGTGAAGCATCGGAATCTATAACTAGTGTCACAGGAATGGTTCAAAACATAGACAGTAGGAAGAGGTAGTCTTCTTGTACTTAAGTCGGCATTGTGCCCTTTCTATTTAATTCCGATGCATTTTCAGTGTTTCGTCGCCAATAAGGTGGTCCAAGGGATACAGTAAACCTGACGTGAAGCATCGGAATCTATAACTAATGTCACAGGATTCGTTCAAACCATAGACAGTAGGAAGAGTCAGTCTTCTTGTACTTAAGTCGGCATTGTGCCTTTTCTATTTAATTCCGATGCAATTTCAGTGTTTCATCGTCAATAAGAGGGTCCAAGGGATACAGTAAAGCTGAAGTGAAGCATCGGAATCTATAACTAGTGTCACAGGAATGGTTCAAATCATAGTCAGTAAGAAGAGTCACTCTTCTTGTATTTAAGTCGGCATTGTGCCTTTTGTATTCAATTCCGATTCAATTTCTGTGTTTCATCGTCAATAAGATTGTCAGAGGGATACAGTAAACCTGCAGTGAAGCATCGGAATCTAGAACTTTTGTCACAGGAATGGTTCAAAACGTAGACAGTAAGAAGGGTCCGTCTTTTGGTACTTAAGTATTCATTGTGCCTTTTGTATTTAAATCCGATGCAATTTCTGTGTTTCATCGTCAATAAGAAGGACCAAGGGATACAGTAAACCTGAAGTAAAGCATCGGAATCTATAACTAGGGTCACAGGAATGGTTCAAATCATAGACAGTAAGAAGAGTCAGTCTTCTTGTACTTAAATCGGCATTGTGCCCTTTTCAATTTAATTCCCACGCAATTACTGTGTTTCATCGTCAATACGAATGTCAGGGGGATACACTAAACCTGAAATTAAGCATCGGAATCTCTAACTAGTGTAACAGGAATGGTTCAACACATAGTCAGTAAGAAGAGTCAGTCTGCTTGTACTTAAGACGGCATTGTGCATTTTCTATTTAATTCCGATGCAATTTCTGGTTTCATCGGCAATAAGAAGGTCCAAGGGATACAGTAACCTGTAGGGAAGCATCGGAATCTATAACTAGTGTCACAGGAATGGATCAAGATATAGTCAGTAAGAAGAGTCAGTCTTCTTGTACTTAAGTCGGCATTGTGCCATTTCTATTTAATTCCGATGCAATTTCTGTGTTTCATCGTCAAAAAGGAGGTCAGAGGGATACAGTAAACCTGAAGTGAAGCATCGGAATCTATAACTAGTGTCACAGGAATGGTTCGACACATAGTCAGTAAGAAGAGTCAGTCTTCTTGTACTTATGTCGGCATTGTGCCTTTTGTAGTTAATTCCGATGCAATATCAATGTTTCATCGTTAATACGAAGGTCCAAGGGATACAGTAATCCTGAAGTGAAGCATCGGAATGTGTAACTAGCGTCACAGGGATGGTTCAAATCATAGACACTAAGAAGAGTCTGTCTGCTTGTACTGAAGACGGCATTGTGCCTTTTCTATTTCATTCCGCTGCAATTACTAAGTTTCTTCGTCAATAATAAGGTCAGAGGGATACCTTCAACCTGAGGTGAAGCATCGGAATTTATAACTAGTTTCACAGGAATGGTTCAAACCATAGACACTATGAAGAGTCAGTCTGCTTGTACTTAAGACGGCATTGTGCCTTTTCTATTTAATTCCGAAGCAATTTCTGTGTTTCATCGTCAATAAGTAGGTCAGAGGGATACAGTCAACCTGTGGTGAAGCATCGGAATCTATAACTAGTGTCACAGGAATGGTTCAAAACATAGACAGTAGGAAGAGTCAGACTTCTTTTACTTAAGTCGGCATTGTGCCTTTTCTATTTAATTCCGATGCAATTACTGTGTTTCATCGTCAATAAGAAGGTCAGAGGGATACAGTAAACCTGAAGTGTAGCATCGGAATCTCTAACTAGTGTCACAGGAATGGTTCAACACATAGTCAGTAAGAAGAGTCAGTCCTCTTCTACTTAAGTCGGCATTGTGCCTTTTGTATTTAATTACGATGCAATTTCTGTGTTTCATCGTCAATAAGAAGGTCCAAGGGATACAGTAAACCTGAAGTGAAGCATTGTAAATCTATAACTAGTGTCACAGGCATGGATCAAGATATAGTCAGTAAGAAGAGTCAGTCTTCTTGTACTTAAGTCGGCATTGTGCCTTTTCTACATACATCCGATGCAATTTCTGTGTTTCATCGTCAATAAGAAGGTCAGAGGGATACAGTGAACCTGAGGTGAAGCATCAGAATCTATAACTAGTGTCACAGGAATGGTTCAAAACATAGACAGTAGGAAGAGTCAGACTTCTTTTACTTAAGTCGGCATTGTGCCTTTTATATTTAATTCCGATTCAATTCCTGTGTTTCGTCGCCAATGAGAAGGTCCATAGGATACAGTAAACCTAAAGTGAAGCATCGGAATCCATAACTAGTGTCACAGGAATCGTTCAAAACATAGACAGTAAGAAGAGTCAGTCTTCTTGTACTTAAGTCGGCATTGTGCTTTTGTATTTAGTTCCGATGCAATTTCTGTGTTTCATCGTCAATAAGAAGGTCCAAGGGATACAGTAAACCTGAAATGAAGAATCGGGATCGATAACTAGTGTCACAGGAATGGTTCAAACTTAGACAGTAGAAAGATTCAGTCTACATGTACTTAAGTCGGCATTGTGCCTTTTGTATTTGTATCCGATGCAATTTCTGTTTTTCATCGTCAATAAGAAGGTCACAGGGATACAGTAAACCTAAAGTGAAGCACGGGAATCTATAACTAGTGTCACAGGAATGGTTCAAAACATAGTCAGTAAGAAGAGTCAGTCTTCCTGTACTTAAGTCGGCATTGTGCCTTTTGTATTTAATTCCGATGCAATTTCTGTATTTCATCGTCAACAAGTGGGTCCAAGGGATATAGTTAACCTGATGTGGAGCATCGGAATCTATAACTAGTGTCACAGGAATGGTTCAAAGCATAGACAGCAAGAAGAGTCAGTCTTCTTGTACTTAAGTCGGCATTGTGCATTTTGTATTTAATTCCGATGCAATTTCTGTGTTTCATCGTCAATAAGAAGGTCCAAGGGATACACTAAACCTGAAGTGAAGCATCGGAATGTGTAACTAGCGTCACAGGAATGGTCCAAAACATAGACATTTAGAAGAGTCAGACTGCTTGTACTTAAGACTGCATTGAGCCTTTCCAATTTAATTCCGATGCAATTTCTGTGTTTCATCGTCAATAAGAAAGTCACAGGGATACAGTGAACCTGACGTGAAGCACCGGAATCTATAACTAGTGTCACAGGAATAGTTCAATCATAGACAGTAGGAAGAGTCAGTCTTCTCGTACTAAAGTCGGCATTGTGCCTTTTGTATTTAGTTCCGATGCAATTTCTGTGTTTCATCGTCAATAAGAAGGTCCTAGGGTTACAGTAAACCTGAAGTGAAGCATCGGAATCTTCAACTAGTGTCACAGGAATGGTTCAAAACTTAGTCAGTGAGAAGAGTCAGTCTTCTTGTAATTAAGTCGGCATTGTGGATTTTCTATTTATTTCCGATGCAATTTCTGTTTTTCATCGTCAATAAGAACGTCCAAGGCATACAGTAAACCTGAAGTGAAGCATCTGAATCTATAACTAGTGTCACAGGAATGGTTCAAAATATAGACAGTAAGAAGAGTCAGTCTTCTTGTACTTATGTTGGCAATGTGCCCGTTTCAATTTAATTCCTATGAAATTACTGTGTTTCATCGTCAATAAGAAGGTCAGACGGATACAGTAAACCTGAAGTGAAGCATCGGAATCTCTACCTAGTGTAACAGGAATGGTTCAACACATAGTCAGTAAGAAGAGTCAGTCTGCTTGAACTTAAGACGGCATTGTGCCTTTTCTATTTTATTCCGATGCAATTTATGTGTTTTATCGTCAATAAGAAGATCCAAGGGATACAGTAAACCTGAAGTGAAGCATCGGAATCTGTAACTAGCGTCACAGGAATGGTTCAAAATATTGACTCTAAGAAGAGTCAGTCTGCTTGTACTTAAGACGGCATTGTGCCTCTTCTGTTCAATTCCGATGCAATTTCTGTGTTTCATCGTCAGCGAGAAGGTCCAAGGGATACAGTAAACCTGAAGTGACGCATCGGAATCCATAACTAGTGTCACAGGAATGGTTCAACACACAGACAGTAGGAGGAGACAGTCTTCTTCTACATAAGTCGTCATTGTGCTTTTTCTATTTAATTCTGATGCTATTTCTGTGTTTCGTCGTCAATAAGAAGGTTCATGGGATACAGTAAACCTGAAGTGAAGCATCGGAATCTATAACTAGCGTCACAGGAATGGTTCAAATCATAGACAGTAAGAAGAGTCAGTCTTCTTGTACTTAGGTCGGCATTTAGACTTTTGTATTTAATTCCGATGCAATTTCTGTGATTCATCGTCAATACGAAGGTCCATGGGATACAGTTAACCTGAAGTGAAGCATCGGAATCTATAACTAGACACAGGAATAGTTCATACAAAGTCAGTAAGAAGAGTCAGTCTTCTAGTACTTAAGTCGGCAATGTGCCTTTTGTATTTAATTGAGATGCTATTTCTGTGTTTCATCGTCAATAAGAAAGTCAGAGGGACACAGTAAACCTGAAGTGAAGCATCGGAATCTCTAACTAGTGTAACAGGAATGGTTCAACACATAGTCAGTAAGAAGAGTCAGTCTGCTTGTACATAAGACGGCATTGTGGCTTTTCTATTTAATTCCGATGCAATTTCTGTGTTTCATCGTCAATAAGAAGGTCCAAGGGATACACTAAACCTGAAGTGAAGCATCGGAATGTGTAACTAGCGTCACAGGAATGGTCCAAAACATAGACATTTAGAAGAGTCAGACTGCTTGTACTTAAGACGGCATTGTGCCTTTCCAATTTAATTCCGATGCAATTTCTGTGTTTCATCGTCAATAAGAAAGTCACAGGGATACAGTGAACCTGACGTGAAGCACCGCAATCTATAAGTAGTGTCACAGGAATAGTTCAACATAGACAGTAGGAAGAGTCAGTCTTCTCGTACTAAAGTCGGCATTGTGCCTTTTGTATTTAGTTCCGATGCAATTTCTGTGTTTCATCGTCAATAAGAAGGTCCTAGGGTTACAGTAAACCTGAAGTGAAGCATCGGAATCTTCAACTAGTGTCACAGGAATGGTTCAAAACTTAGTCAGTGAGAAGAGTCAGTCTTCTTGTAATTAAGTCGGCATTGTGGATTTTCTATTTATTTCAGATGCAATTTCTGTTTTTCATCGTCAATAAGAACGTCCAAGGCATACAGTAAACCTGAAGTGAAGCATCTGAATCTATAACTAGTGTCACAGGAATGGTTCAAAACATAGACAGTAAGAAGAGTCAGTCTTCTTGTACTTATGTTGGCAATGTGCCCGTTTCAATTTAATTCCTATGAAATTACTGTGTTTCATCGTCAATAAGAAGGTCAGACGGATACAGTAAACCTGAAGTGAAGCATCGGAATCTCTACCTAGTGTAACAGGAATGGTTCAACACATAGTCAGTAAGAAGAGTCAGTCTGCTTGAACTTAAGACGGCATTGTGCCTTTTCTATTTTATTCCGATGCAATTTATGTGTTTTATCGTCAATTAGAAGATCCAAGGGATACAGTAAACCTGAAGTGAAGCATCGGAATCTGTAACTAGCGTCACAGGAATGGTTCAAAATATTGACACTAAGAAGAGTCAGTCTGCTTGTACTTAAGACGGCATTGTGCCTCTTCTGTTCAATTCCGATGCAATTTCTGTGTTTCATCGTCAGCGAGAAGGTCCAAGGGATACAGTAAACCTGAAGTGACGCATCGGAATCCATAACTAGTGTCACAGGAATAGTTCAACACACAGACAGTAGGAGGAGACAGTCTTCTTCTACATAAGTCGTCATTGTGCTTTTTCTATTTAATTCTGATGCTATTTCTGTGTTTCGTCGTCAATAAGAAGGTTCATGGGATACAGTAAACCTGAAGTGAAGCATCGGAATCTATAACTAGCGTCACAGGAATGGTTCAAATCATAGACAGTAAGAAGAGTCAGTCTTCTTGTACTTAGGTCGGCATTTAGACTTTTGTATTTAATTCCGATGCAATTTCTGTGATTCATCGTCAATACGAAGGTCCATGGGATACAGTTAACCTGAAGTGAAGCATCGGAATCTATAACTAGACACAGGAATAGTTCATACAAAGTCAGTAAGAAGAGTCAGTCTTCTAGCACTTAAGTCGGCAATGTGCCTTTTGTATTTAATTCAGATGCTATTTCTGTGTTTCATCGTCAATAAGAAAGTCAGAGGGACACAGTAAACCTGAAGTGAAGCATCGGAATCTCTAACTAGTGTAACAGGAATGGTTCAACACATAGTCAGTAAGAAGAGTCAGTCTGCTTGTACATAAGACGGCATTGTGGCTTTTCTATTTAATTCCGATGCAATTTTTGTGTTTCATCGTCAATAAGAAGGTCCAAGGGATACAGTAAACCTGAAGTGAAGCATCGGAATCTGTAACTAGCGTCACAGGAATGGTTCAAAGCATAGACACTAAGAAGAGTCGGTCTGCTTGTACTTAAGGCGGCATTGTGCCTTTTCTATTCAATTCCGATGCAATTTCTGTGTTTCATCGTCAATAAGACGGTCAGAGGGATACAGTGAACCTGAGGTGAAGCATCGGAATCTATAACTAGTGTCACAGGAATGGTTCAAAACATAGACAGTAGGAAGACGTAGTCTTCTTGTACTTAACTCGGCATTGTGCCCTTTCTATTTAATTCCGATGCATTTTCAGTGTTTCGTCGCCAATAAGATGGTCCAAGGGATACAGTAAACCTGACATGAAGCATCGGAATCTATAACTAATGTCACAGGATTCGTTCAAACCATAGACAGTAGGAAGAGTCAGTCTTCTTGTACTTAAGTCGGCATTGTGCCTTTTCTATTTTATTCCGATGCAATTTCAGTGTTTCATCGTCAATAAGAGGGTCCAAGGGATACAGTAAAGCTGAAGTGAAGCATCGGAATCTATAACTAGTGTCACAGGAATGGTTCAAATCATAGTCAGTAAGAAGAGTCACTCTTCTTGTATTTAAGTCGGCATTGTGCCTTTTGTATTCAATTCCGATTCAATTTCTGTGTTTCATCGTCAATAAGATTGTCAGAGGGATACAGTAAACCTGCAGTGAAGCATCGGAATCTAGAACTTTTGTCACAGGAATGGTTCAAAACGTAGACAGTAAGAAGGGTTCGTCTTCTGGTACTTAAGTATTCATTGTGCCTTTTGTATTTAATTCCGATGCAATTTCTGTGTTTCATCGTCAATAAGAAGGACCAAGGTATACAGTAAACCTGAAGTAAAGCATCGGAATCTATAACTAGGGTCACAGGAATGGTTCAAGTCATAGACAGTAAGAAGAGTCAGTCTTCTTGTACTTAAATCGGCATTGTGCCCTTTTCAATTTAATTCCCACGCAATTACTGTGTTTCATCGTCAATACGAATGTCAGAGGGATACACTAAACCTGAAATGAAGCATCGGAATCTCTAACTAGTGTAACAGGAATGGTTCAACACATAGTCAGTAAGAAGAGTCAGTCTGCTTGTACTTAAGACGGCATTGTGCATTTTCTATTTAATTCCGATGCAATTTCTGGTTTCATCGTCAATAAGAAGGTCCAAGGGATACAGTAAACCTGAAGTGAAGCATCGGAATCTATAACTAGAGTCACAGGAATGGTTCAAAACATAGACAGTAGGAAGTTTCAGTCTACATGTACTTAAGTCGGCATTGTGCCTTTTGTATTTAATTCCTTTGCAATTACTGTGTTTCATCGTCAATAAAAAAGTCAGAGGGATACAGTAAACCTAAGGTGAAGCTTCGGAATCTCTAACTAGTGTAACAGGAATGGTTCAACACATAGTCAGTAAGAAGAGTCATTCAACTTGTACTTAAGACGGCATTGTGCCTTTTCTATTTAAATCGGATGCAATTATTGTGTTTCATCGTCAAAAAGAAGGTCAGAGGGATACAGTAAACCTGAAGTGAAGCATCGGAATCTCTACCTAGTGTAACAGGAATGGTTCAACACGTAGTCAGTAAGAAGAGTCAGTCTGCTTCAACTTAAGACGGCATTGTGCCTTTTTTATTTAATTCCGATGCAATTTCAATGTTTCATCGTTAATACGAAGGTCCAAGGGATACAGTAATCCTGAAGTGAAGCATCGGTATGTGTAACTTGCGTCACAGGAATGGTTCAAATCATAGACACTAAGAAGAGTCAGTCAGCTTGTACTGAAGACGGCATTGTGCCTTTTCTATTTAATTCCGATGCAATTACTGTGTTTTTCGTCAATAATAGGGTCAGAGGGATACCTTGAACCTGAGGTGAAGCATCGGAATTTGTAACTAGTTTCACAGCAATGGTTCAAACCATAGACACTATGAAGAGTCAGCCTGCTTGTACTTAAGACGGCATTCTGCATTTTCTATTTAATTCCAATGCAATTTCTGTGTTTCATCGTCAATAAGAAGGTCAGAGGGATACAGTCAACCTGTGGTGAAGCATCGGAATCTATAACTAGTGTCACAGGAATGGTTCAAAACATAGACAGTAGGAAGAGTCAGACTTCATTTACTTAAGTCGGCATTGTGCCTTTTCTATTTAATTCCGATGCAATTACTGTGTTTCATCGTCAATAAGAAGGTCAGAGGGATACAGTAAACCTGAAGTGAAGCATCGGAATCTCTAAGTAGTGTCACAGGAATGGTTCAATCATAGACAGTAGGAAGAGTCAGTCTTCTTGTACTTAAGTCGGCATTGTGCCTTTTGTATTTAGTTCCGATGCAATTTCTGTGTTTCATCGTCAATAAGAAGGTCCTAGGGTTACAGTAAACCTGAAGTGAAGCATCGGAATCTTCAACTAGTGTCACAGGAATGGTTCAAAACATAGTCAGTAAGAAGAGTCAGTCTTCTTGTAATTAAGTCGGCATTGTGGATTTTCTATTTAATTCCGATGCAATTTCTGTGTTTCATCGTCAATAAGAACGTCCAAGGCATACAGTAAACCTGAAGTGAAGCATCGGAATCTATAACTAGTGTCACAGGAATGGTTCAAAACATAGACAGTAAGAAGAGACAGTCTTCTTGTACTTATGTTGGCAATGTGCCCGTTTCAATTTAATTCCTATGCAATTAATGTGTTTCATCGTCAATAAGAAGGTCAGAGGGATACAATAAACCTGAAGTGAAGCATCGGAATCTCTACCTACTGTAACAGGAATGGTTCAACACATAGTCATTAAGAAGAGTCAGTCTGCTTGAACTTAAGACGGCATTGTGCCTTTTCTATTTAATTCCGATGCAATTTATGTGTTTTGTCGTCAATAAGAAGGTCCAAGGGATGCAGTAAACCTGAAGTGAAGCATCGGAATCTGTAACTAGCGTCACAGGAATGGTTCAAAACATTGACACTAAGAAGAGTCAGTCTGCTTGTACTTAAGACGGCATTGTGCCTCTTCTATTCAATTCCGATGCAATTTCTGTGTTTCATCGTCAGTGAGAAGGTCCAAGGGATACAGTAAACCTGAAGTGACGCACCGGAATCCATAACTAGTGTCACAGGAATGGTTCAAATCATAGACAGTAGGAGGAGACAGTCTTCTTCTACATAAGTCGGCATTGTGCCTTTTCTATTTAATTCTGATGCTATTTCTGTGTTTCGTCGTCAATAGGAAGGTCCATGGGATACAGTAAACCTAAAGTGAAGCATCGGAAACTATAACTAGTGCCACAGGAATGGTTCAAAACATAGTCAGTAAGAAGAGTCTGTCTTCCTGTACTTAAGTCGGCATTGTGCCTTTTGTATTTAATTCCGACGCAATTTCTGTATTTCATCGTCAACAAGATGGTCCAAGGGATATAGTAAACCTGAAGTGAAGCATCGGAATCTATAACTAGTGTCACAGGAATGGTTCAAAACATAGACAGCAAGAAGAGTCAGTCTTCTTGTACTTAAGTTGGCATTGTGCATTTTGTATTTAATTCCGATGCAATTTCTGTGTTTCATCGTCAATATGAAGGTCCAAGGGATACACTAAACCTGAAGTGAAGCATCGGAATGTGTAACTAGCGTCACAGGAATGTTCCAAAACATAGACATTTAGAAGAGTCAGTCTGCTTGTACTTAAGACGGCATTGTGCCTTTTCAATTTAATTCCGATGCAATTTCTGTGTTTCATCGTCAATAAGAAAGTCAGAGGGATACAGTAACCCTGAGGTGAAGCACCGGAATCTATAACTAGTGTCGCAGGAATGGTTCAATCATAGACAGTAGGAAGAGTCAGTCTTCTTGTACTTAAGTCGGCATTGTGCCTTTTGTATTTAGTTCCGATGCAATTTCTGTGTTTCATCGTCAATAAGAAGGTCCTAGGGTTACAGTAAACCTGAAGTGAAGCATCGGAATCTTCAACTAGTGTCACAGGAATGGTTCAAAACATAGTCAGTAAGAAGAGTCAGTCTTCTTGTAATTAAGTCGGCATTGTGCATTTTCTATTTAATTCCGATGCAATTTCTGTGTTTCATCGTCAATAAGAACGTCCAAGGCATACAGTTAACCTGAAGTGAAGCATCGGAATCTATAACTAGTGTCACAGGAATGGTTCAAAGCAGATACAGTAAGAAGAGACAGTCTTCTTGTACTTATGTTGGCAATGTGCCCGTTTCAATTTAATTCCTATGCAATTACTGTGTTTCATCGTCAATAAGAAGGTCAGAGGGATACAGTAAACCTGAAGTGAAGCATCGGAATCTCTACCTACTGTAACAGGAATGGTTCAACACATAGTCATTAAGAAGAGTCAGTCTGCTTGAACTTAAGACGGCATTGTGCCTTTTCTATTTAATTCCGATGCAATTTATGTGTTTTGTCGTCAATAAGAAGGTCCAAGGGATGCAGTAAACCTGAAGTGAAGCATCGGAATCTGTAACTAGCGCCACAGGAATGGTTCAAAACATTGACACTAAGAAGAATCAGTCTGCTTGTACTTAAGACGGCATTGTGCCTCTTCTATTCAATTCCGATGCAATTTCTGTGTTTCATCGTCAGTGAGAAGGTCCAAGGGATACAGTAAACCTGAAGTGACGCACCGGAATCCATAACTAGTGTCACAGGAATGGTTCAAAACATAGACAGTAGGAGGAGACAGTCTTCTTCTACATAAGTCGGCATTGTGCCTTTTCTATTTAATTCTGATGCTATTTCTGTGTTTCGTCGTCAATAAGAAGGTCCATGGGATACAGTAAACCAGAAGTGAAGCATCGGAATCTATAACTAGCGTCACAGGAATGGTTCAAAACATAGACAGTAAGAAGAGTCTGTCTTCTTGTACTTAGGTCGGCATTTAGACTTTTGTATTTAATTCCGATGCAATTTCTGTGATTCATCGTCAATAAGAAGGTCCAAGGGATACAGTAAAAATGAAGTGAAGCATCGGAATCTATAACTAGACACAGGAATGGTTCATACAAAGTCAGTAAGAAGAGTCAGTCTTCTAGTACTTAAGTCGGCAAAGTGCCTTTTGTATTTAATTCAGATGCTATTTCTGTGTTTCATCGTCAATAAGAAGGTCAGAGGGACACAGTAAACCTAAAGTGAAGCATCGGAATCTCTAACTAGTGTAACAGGAATGGTTCAACACATAGTCAGTAAGAAGAGTCAGTCTGCTTGTACATAAGACGGCATTGTGCCTTTTCTATTTAATTCCGATGCAATTTTTGTGTTTCATCGTCAATAAGAAGGTCCAAGGGATACAGTAAACCTGAAGTGAAGTATCGGAATCTGTAACTAGCGTCACAGGAATGGTTCAAACATAGACACTAAGAAGAGTCGGTCTGCTTGTACTTAAGACGGCATTGTGCCTTTTCTATTCAATTCCGATGCAATTTCTGTGTTTCATCGTCAAAAAGAAGGTCAGGGGGATATAGTAAACCTGAAGTGAAGCATCGGAAACTATAGCTAGTGTCACAGGAATATTTCAAACATAGACAGTAGGAAGTGTCAGTCTTCTTGTACTTAAGTTGACATTGTGTTTTTTGTATTTAATTCCGATGCACTATCTGTGTTTCATCGTCAATAAGAAGGTCCAAGGGATACCGTAAACCTGAAATGAAGAATCGGGATCGATAACTAGTGTCACAGGAATGGTTCAAACATAGACAGTAGAAAGATTCAGTCTACATGTACTTAAGTCGGCATTGTGCCTTTTGTATTTGTATCCGATGCAATTTCTGTTTTTCATCGTCAATAAGAAGGTCACAGGGACACAGTAAACCTAAAGTGAAGCATCGGAATCTATAACTAGTGTCACAGTAATGGTTCCAAACATAGACAGCAAGAAGAGTCAGTCTTCTTGTACTTAAGTCGGCATTGTGCATTTTGTATTTAATTCCGATGCAATTTCTGTGTTTCATCGTCAATATGAAGGTCCAGGGGATACACTAAACCTGAAGTGAATCATCGGAATGTGTAAGTAGCGTCACAGGAATGTTCCAAAACATAGACATTTAGAAGAGTCAGTCTGCTTGTACTTAAGACGGCATTGTGCCTTTTCAATTTAATTCCGATGCAATTTCTGTGTTTCATCGTCAATAAGAAAGTCAGAGGGATACAGTGAACCTGAGGTGAAGCACCGGAATCTATAACTAGTGTCACAGGAATGGTTCAATCATAGACAGTAGGAAGAGTCAGTCTTCTTGTACTTAAGTCGGCATTGTGCCTTTTCCATTTAAATCAGATGCAATTTCTGTGTTTCGTCGACGATAAGAAGGTCCAAAGGATACAGGAAACCTAAAGTGAAGCATCGGAATCCATAACTAATGTCACAGGAATCGTTCAAAAATAGACAGTAGGAACAGTCAGTCTTCTTGTACTTAAGTCGGCATTGTGCCTTTTGTATTTAGTTCCGATGCAATTTCTGTGTTTCATCGTCAATAAGAAGGTCCTAGGGTTACAGTGAACCTGAAGTGAAGCATCGGAATCTTCAACTAGTGTCACAGGAATGGTTCAAAACATAGTCAGTAAGAAGAGTCAGTCTTCTTGTAATTAAGTCGGCATTGTGGATTTTCTATTTAATTACGATGCAATTTCTGTGTTTCATCGTTAATAAGAACGTCCAAAGCATACAGTAAACCTGAAGTGAAGCATCGGAATCTATAACTAGTGTCACAGGAATGGTTCAAAACATAGACAGTAAGAAGAGTCAGTCTTCTTGTACTTATGTTGGCAATGTGCCCGTTTCAATTTAATTCCTATGCAATTACTGTGTTTCATCGTCAATAAGAAGGTCAGAGGGATACAGTAAACCTGAAGTGAAGCATTGGAATCTCTACCGATTGTAACAGGAATGGTTCAACAAATACTCAGTAAGAAGAGTCAGTCTGCTTGAACTTAAGACGGCATTGTGCCTTTTCTATATAATTCCGATGCAATTTATGTGTTTTATCGTCAATAGGAAGGTCCAAGGGATACAGTAAACCTGAAGTGAAGCATCGGAATCTGTAACTAGCGTCACAGGAATGGTTCAAAACATTGACACTAAGAAGAGTCATTCTTCTTGTACTTAGGTCGGCATTTACACTTTTGTATTTAATTCCGATGCAATTTCTGTGATTCATCGTCAGTAAGAAGGTCCAAGGGATACAGTTAACCTGAAGTGAAGCATCGGAATATATAACTAGACACAGGAATGGTTCATACAAAGTCAGTAAGAAGAGTCAGTGTTCTAGTACTTAAGTCGGCAATGTGCCTTATGTATTTAATTCAGATGCTATTTCTGTGTTTCATCGTCAATAAGAAGGTCAGAGGGATACAGTAAACCTGAAATGAATCATCGGAATCTCTAACTAGTGTAACAGGAATGGTTCAACACATAGTCAGTAAGAAGAGTCAGTCTGCTTGTACTTAAGACGGCATTGTGCATTTTCTATTTAATTCCGATGCAATTTATGTGTTTTGTCGTCAATAAGAAGGTCCAAGGGATACAGTAAACCTGAAGTGAAGCATCGGAATCTATAACTAGAGTCACAGGAATGGTTCAAAACATAGACAGTAGGAAGAGTCGGTCATCTTGTACTTAAGTTGGCATTGTGCCTTTTGTATTTCATTCCGATGCACTATCTGTGTTTCATCGTCAATAAGAAGGTCCAAGGGATACAGTTAACCTGAAATGAAGCATCGGAATCTATAACTAGTGTCACAGGAATGGTTCAAAACAAAGACAGTAGGAAGATTCAGGCTACATGTACTTAAGTGGGCATTGTGCCTTTTGTATTTAATTCCTTTGCAATTACTGTGTTTCATCGTCAATAAAAAAGTCAGAGGGATACAGTAAACCTGAGGTGAAGCATCGGAATCACTAACTAGTGTAACAGGAATGGTTCAACACATAGTCAGTAAGAAGAGTCAGTCAACTTGTACTTAAGACGGCATTGTGCCTTTTCTATTTAATTCCGATGCAATTTCTGTGTTTCATCGTCAATAAGAAGGTCCAAGGGATACAGTATACCTGAAGTGAAGCACCGGAAAACGTAACTAGCGTCACAGGAAAGGTTCAAACATAGACACTTAAAAGAGTCAGTCTGCTTGTACTTAAGACGGCATTGGGCCTTTTCTATTTAATTCCGATGCCATTTCTGTGTTTCATCGTCTATAAGAAGGTCAGAGGGATACAGTGAACCTGAGGTTAAGCATCGGAATCTATAACTAGGGTCACAGGAATGGTTCATAACATAGACAGTAGGAAGAGTCAGTCTTCTTGTGATTAAGTCGGCATTGTGGATTTTCTATATAATTCCGATGCAATTTCTGTGTTTCATCGTCAATAAGAACGTCCAAGGCATACAGTAAACCTGAAGTGAAGCATCGGAATCTATAACTAGTGTCACAGGAATGGTTCAAAACATAGACAGTAAGAAGAGACAGTCTTCTTGTACTTATGTTGGCAATGTGCCCGTTTCAATTTAATTCCTATGCAATTACTGTGTTTCATCGTCAATAAGAAGGTCAGAGGGATACAGTAAACCTGAAGTGAAGCATCGGAATCTCTACCTAGTGTAACAGGAATGGTTCAACACATAGTCATTAAGAAGAGTCAGTCTGCTTGAACTTAAGACGGCATTGTGCCTTTTCTATTTAATTCCGATGCAATTTATGTGTTTTATCGTCAATAAGAAGGTCCAAGGGATACAGTAAACCTGAAGTGAAGCATCGGAATCTGTAACTAGCGTCACAGGAATGGTTCAAAACATTGACACTAAGAAGAGTCAGTCTGCTTGTACTTAAGACGGCATTGTGCCTCTTTTATTCAATTCCGATGCAATTTCTGTGTTTCATCGTCAGTGAGAAGGTCCAAGAGATACAGTAAACCTGAAGTGACGCATCGGAATCCATAACTAGTGTCACAGGAATGGTTCAAAGCATAGACAGTAGGAGGAGACAGTCTTCTTCTACATAAGTCGGCATTGTGCCTTTTCTATTTAATTCTGATGCTATTTCTGTGTTTCGTCGTCAATAAGAAGGTCCATGGGATACAGTAAACCTGAAGTGAAGCATCGGAATCTATAACTAGCATCACAGGAATGGTTCAAAACATAGACAGTAAGAAGAGTCAGTCTTCTAGTACTTAAGTCGGCAAAGTGCCTTTTGTATTTAATTCAGATGCTATTTCTGCGTTTCATCGTCAATAAGAAGGTCAGAGGGACACAGTAAACCTGAAGTGAAGCATCGGAATCTCTAACTAGTGTAACAGGAATGGTTCAACACATAGTCAGTAAGAAGGGTCAGTCTGCTTGTACATAAGACGGCATTGTGCCTTTTCTATTTAATTCCGATGCAATTTTTGTGTTTCATCGTCAATAAGAAGGTCCAAGGCATACAGTAAACCTGAAGTGAAGCATCGGAATCTGTAACTAGCGTCACAGGAATGGTTCAAAACATAGACACTAAGAAGAGTCGGTCTGCTTGTACTTAAGACGGCATCGTGCCTTTTCTATTCAATTCCGATGCAATTTCTGTGTTTCATCGTCAATAAGAAGGTCAGAGGGATACAGTAATCCTGAAGTGAAGCATCGGTATGTGTAACTTGCGTCACAGGAATGGTTCAAATCATAGACACTAAGAAGAGTCAGTCAGCTTGTACTGAAGACGGCATTGTGCCTTTTCTATTTAATTCCGATGCAATTACTGTGTTTTTCGTCAATAATAGGGTCAGAGGGATACCTTGAACCTGAGGTGAAGCATCGGAATTGCTAACTAGTTTCACAGGAATGGTTCAAACCATAGACACTATGAAGAGTCAGCCTGCTTGTACTTAAGACGGCATTCTGCATTTTCTATTTAATTCCGATGCAATTTCTGTGTTTCATCGTCAATAAGAAGGTCAGAGGGATACAGTCAACCTGTGGTGAAGCATCGGAGTCTATAACTAGTGTCACAGGAATGATTCAAAACATAGACAGTAGGAAGAGTCAGACTTCATTTACTTAAGTCGGCATTGTGCCTTTTCTATTTAATTCCGATGCAATTACTGTGTTTCATCGTCAATAAGAAGGTCAGAGGGATACAGTAAACCTGAAGTGAAGCATCGGAATCTCTAAGTAGTGTCACAGGAATGGTTCAACACATAGTCAGTAAGAAGAGGCAGTCTTCTTGTACTTAAGTCGGCATCGTGCCTTTTGTATTTAATTACGATGCAATATCTGTGTTTCATCGTCAATAAGAAGGTCCAAGGGATACAGTAAACCTGAAGTGAAGCAGTGTAAATCTATAACTAGTGTCACAGGCATGGATCAAGATATAGTCTGTAAGAAGAGTCGGTCTTCATGTACTTAAGTCGGCATTGTGCCTTTTCTACTTAATTCCGATGCAATTTCTGTGTTTCATCGTCAATAAGAAGGTCAGAGGGATACAGTGAACCTGAGGTGAAGCATCAGAATCTATAACTAGTGTCACAGGAATGGTTCAAAACATTGACAGTAGGAAGAGTCAGACTTCTTTTACTGAAGTCGGCATTGTGCTTTTCTGTTTAATTCCGATGCAATTCCTGTGTTTCGTCGCCAATGAGAAGGTCCAAAGGATACAGTAAACCTAAAGTGAAGCATCGGAATCCATAACTAATGTCACAGGAATCGTTCAAATCATAGACAGTAGGAAGAGTCAGTCTTCTTGTACTTAAGTCGGCATTGTGCCATTTGTATTTAGTTCCGATGCAATTTCTGTGTTTCATCGTCAGTAAGAAGGTCCAAGGGATACAGTAAACCTGAAGTGAAGCTTCGGAATCTATAACTTGTATCACAGGAATGGATCAAAAAATAGTCAGTAAGAAGAGTCAGTCTTCTTGTACTTAAGTCGGCATTGTGCCTTTACTATTTAATTCCGATGCAATTTCTGTGTTTCATCGTCAAAAAGAAGGTCAGGGGGATATAGTAAACCTGAAGTGAAGCATCGGAAACTATAACTAGTGTCACAGGAATATTTCAAACATAGACAATAGGAAGTGTCAGTCTTCTTGTACTTAAGTTGACATTGTGTTTTTTGTATTTAATTCCGATGCACTATCTGTGTTTCATCGTCTATAAGAAGGTCCAAGGGATACAGTAAACCTGAAATGAAGAATCGGGATCGATAACTAGTGTCACAGGAATGGTTCAAACATAGACAGTAGAAAGATTCAGTCTACATGTACTTAAGTCGGCATTGTGCCTTTTGTATTTGTATCCGATGCAATTTCTGTTTTTCATCGTCAATAAGAAGGTCACAGGGATACAGTAAACCTAAAGTGAAGCATCGGAATCTATAACTAGTGTCACAGGAATGGTTCAAAACATAGTCAGTAAGAAGAGTCAGTTTTCCTGTACTTAAGTCGGCATTGTGCCTTTTGTATTTAATTCCGATGCAATTTCTGTATTTCATCGTCAACAAGATGGTCCAAGGGATATTGTAAACCTGAAGAGAAGCATCGGAATCGATAACTAGTGTCACAGGAATGTTCCAAAACATAGACATTTAGAAGAGTCAGTCTGCTTGTACTTAAGACGGCATTGTGCCTTTTCAATTTAATTCCGATGCAATTTCTGTGTTTCATCGTCAATAAGAAAGTCAGAGGGATACAGTGAACCTGAGGTGAAGCACCGGAATCTATAACTAGTGTCACAGGAATGGTTCAATCATAGACAGTAGGAAGAGTCAGTCTTCTTGTACTTAAGTCGGCATTGTGCCTTTTGTATTTAGTTCATATGCAATTTCTGTGTTTCATCGTCAATAAGAAGGTCCTAGGGTTACAGTAAACCTGAAGTGAAGCATCGGAATCTTCAACTAGTGTCACAGGAATGGTTCAAAACATAGTCAGTAAGAAGAGTCAGTCTTCTTGTAATTAAGTCGGCATTGTGGATTTTCTATTTAATTCCGATGCAATTTCTGTGTTTCATCGTCAATAAGAACGTCCAAGGCATACAGTAAACCTAAAGTGAAGCATCGGAATCTATAACTAGTGTCACAAGAATGGTTCAAAACATAGACAGCAAGAAGAGACAGTCTTCTTGTACTTATGTTGGCAATGTGCCCGTTTCAATTTAATTCCTATGCAATTACGGTGTTTCATCGTCAATAAGAAGGTCAGAGGGATACAGTAAACCTGAAGTGAAGCATAGGAATCTCTACCTAGTGTAACAGGAATGGTTCAACACATAGTCATTAAGAAGAGTCAGTCTGCTTGAACTTAAGACGGCATTGTGCCTTTTCTATTTAATTCCGATGCAATTTTTGTGTTTTGTCGTCAATAAGAAGGTTCAAGGGATACAGTAAACCTGAAGTGAAGCATCGGAATCTGTAACTAGCGTCACAGGAATGGTTCAAAACATTGACACTAAGAAGAGTCAGTCTGCTTGTACTTAAGACGGCATTGTGCCTCTTCTATTCAATTCCGATGCAATTTCTGTGTTTCATCGTCAGTGAGAAGGTCCAAGGGATACAGTAAACCTGAAGTGACGCATCGGAATCCATAACTAGTGTCACAGGAATCGTTCAAAACATAGACAGTAGGAGGAGACAGTCTTCTTCTACATAAGTCGGCATTGTGCCTTTTCTATTTAATTCTGATGCTATTTCTGTGTGTCGTCGTCAATAAGAAGGTCCATGGGATACAGTAAACCTGAAGTGAAGCATCGGAATCTATAACTAGCGTCACAGGAGTGGTTCAAAACATAGACAGTAAGAAGAGTGAGTCTTCTTGTACTTAGGTCGCATTTAGACTTCTGTATTTAATTCCGATGCAATTTCTGTGATTCATCGTCAATAAGAAGTTCCAAGGGATACAGTTAACCTGAAGTGAAGCATCGGAATCTATAACTAGACACAGGAATGGTTCATACAATGTCAGTAAGAAGAGTCAGTCTTCTAGTACTTAAGTCGGCAAAGTGCCTTTTGTATTTAATTCAGATGCTCTTTCTGTGTTTCATCGTCAATAAGAAGGTCAGAGGGACACCGTAAACATAAAGTGATGCATCGGAATCTCTAACTAGTGTAACAGGAATGGTTCAACACATAGTCAGTAATAAGAGTCAGTCAGCTTGTACATAAGACGGAATTGTGCCTTTTCTATTTAATTCCGATGCAATTTTTGTGTTTCATCGTCAATAGGAAGGTCCAAGGGATACAGTAAACCTGAAGTGAAGCATCGGAATCTGTAACTAGCGTCACAGGAATGGTTCAAAACATAGACACTAAGAAGAGTCGGTCTGCTTGTACTTAAGACGGCATTGTGCCTTTTCTATTCAATTCCGATGCAATTTCAGTGTTCCATCGTCAAAAAGAAGGTCAGGGGGATATAGTAAACCTGAAGTGAAGCATCGGAAAGTATAACTAGTGTCACAGGAATATTTCAAACATAGACAGTAGGAAGTGTCAGTCATCTTGTACTTAAGTTGACATTGTGTTTTTTGTATTTAATTCCGATGCACTATCTGTGTTTCATCGTCAATAAGAAGGTCCAAGGGATACAGTAAACCTGAGATGAAGAATCGGGATCGACAACTAGTGTCACAGGAATGGTTCAAACATAGACAGTAGAAAGATTCAGTCTACATGTACTTAAGTCGGCATTGTGCCTTTTGTATTTGTATCCGATGCAATTTCTGTATTTCATCGTCAATAAGATGGTCACAGGGACACAGTAAACCTAAAGTGAAGCATCGGAATCTATAACTAGTGTCACAGGAATGGTTCAAAACATAGTCAGTAAGAAGAGTCAGTCTTCCTGTACTTAAGTCGGCATTGTGCCTTTTGTATTTAATTCCGATGCAATTTCTGCATTTCATCGTCAACAAGATGGTCCAAGGGATACAGTAAACCTGAAGTGAAGCATCGGAATCTGTAACTAGCGTCACAGGAATGGTTCAAAACATTGACACTAAGAAGAGTCAGTCTGCTTGTACTTAAGACGGCATTGTGCCTCTTCTATTCAATTCCGATGCAATTTCTGTGTTTCATCGTCAGTGAGAAGGTCCAAGAGATACAGTAAACCTGAAGTGACGCATCGGAATCCATAACTAGTGTCACAGGAATGGTTCAAAACATAGACAGTAGGAGGAGACAGTCTTCTTCTACATAAGTCGGCATTGTGCCTTTTCTATTTAATTCTGATGCTATTTCTGTGTTTCGTCGTCAATAAGAAGGTCCATGGGATACAGTAAACCTGAAGTGAAGCATCGGAATCTATAACTAGCGTCACAGGAATGGTTCAAAACATAGACAGTAAGAAGAGTCAGTCTTCTAGTACTTAAGTCGGCAAAGTGCCTTTTGTATTTAATTCAGATGCTATTTCTGCGTTTCATCGTCAATAAGAAGGTCAGAGGGACACAGTAAACCTGAAGTGAAGCATCGGAATCTCTAACTAGTGTAACAGGAATGGTTCAATACATAGTCAGTAAGAAGGGTCAGTCTGCTTGTACATAAGACGGCATTGTGCCTTTTCTATTTAATTCCGATGCAATTTTTGTGTTTCATCGTCAATAAGAAGGTCCAAGGGATACAGTACACATGAAGTGAAGCATCGGAATCTGTAACTAGCGTCACAGGAATGGTTCAAAACATAGACACTAAGAAGAGTCGGTCTGCTTGTACTTAAGACGGCATTGTGCCTTTTCTATTCAATTCCGATGCAATTTCTGTGTTTCATCGTCAATAAGAAGGTCAGAGGGATACAGTAATCCTGAAGTGAAGCATCGGTATGTGTAACTTGCGTCACAGGAATGGTTCAAATCATAGACACTAAGAAGAGTCAGTCAGCTTGTACTGAAGACGGCATTGTGCCTTTTCTATTTAATTCCGATGCAATTTCTGTGTTTCATCGTCAATAAGAAGGTCCAAAGGATACAGTAAACCTGAAGTGAAGCAGTGTAAATCTATAACTAGTGTCACAGGCATGGATGAAGATATAGTCTGTAAGAAGAGTCAGTCTTCTTGTACTTAAGTCGGCATTGTGCCTTTTCTACTTTATTCCGATGCAATTTCTGTGTTTCATCGTCAATAAGAAGGTCAGACGGATACAGTGAACCTGAGGTGAAGCATCAGAATCTATAACTAGTGTCACAGGAATGGTTCAAAACATAGACAGTAGGAAGAGTGAGACTTCTTTTACTTAAGTCGGCATTGTGCTTTTCTGTGTAATTCCGATGCAATTCCTGTGTTTCGTCGCCAATGAGAAGGTCCAAAGGATACAGTAAACCTAAAGTGAAGCATCGGAATCCATAACTAATGTCACAGGAATCGTTCAAAACATAGACAGTAGGAAGAGTCAGTCTTCTTGTACTTAAGTCGGCATTGTGCCTTTTGTATTTAGTTCCGATGCAATTTCTGTGTTTCATCGTCAGTAAGAAGGTCCAAGGGATACAGTAAACCTGAAGTGAAGCATCGGAATCTATAACTTGTATCACAGGAATGGTTCAAAACATAGTCAGTAAGAAGAGTCAGTCTTCTTGTACTTAAGTCGGCATTGTGACTTTACTATTTAATTCCGATGCAATTTCTGTGTTTCATCGTCAAAAAGAAGGTCAGGGGGATATAGTAAACCTGAAGTGAAGCATCGGAAACTATAACTAGTGTCACAGGAATATTTCAAACATAGACAGTAGGATGTGTCAGTCTTCTTGTACTTAAGTTGACATTGTGTTTTTTGTATTTAATACCGATGCACTATCTGTGTTTCATCGTCAATAAGATGGTCCAAGGGATACAGTAAACCTGAAATGAAGAATCGGGATCGATAACTAGTGTCACAGGAATGGTTCAAACATAGACAGTAGAAAGATTCAGTCTACATGTACTTAAGTCGGCATTGTGCCTTTTGTATTTGTATCCGATGCAATTTCTGTTTTTCATCGTCAATAAGAAGGTCACAGGGATACAGTAAACCTAAAGTGAAGAATCGGAATCTATAACTAGTGTCACAGGAATGGTTCAAAACATAGTCAGTAAGAAGAGTCAGTCTTCCTGTACTTAAGTCGGCATTGTGCCTTTTGTATTTAATTCCGATGCAATTTCTGTATTTCATCGTCAACAAGATGGTCCAAGGGATATAGTAAACCTGAAGTGAAGCATCGGAATCTATAACTAGTGTCACAGGAATGCTTCAAAACATAGACAGCAAGAAGAGTTAGTCTTCTTGTACTTAAGTCGGCATTGTGCATTTTGTATTTAATTCCGATGCAATTTCTGTGTTTCATCGTCAATATGAAGGTCCAAGGGGCACACTAAACCTGAAGTGAAGCATCGGAATGTGTAACTAGCGTCACAGGAATGTTCCAAAACATAGACATTTAGAAGAGTCAGTCTGCTTGTACTTAAGACGGCATTGTGCCTTTTCAATTTAATTCCGATGCAATTTCTGTGTTTCATCGTCAATAAGAAAGACAGAGGGATACAGTGAACCTGAGGTGAAGCACCGTAATCTATAACTAGTGTCACAGGAATGGTTCAATCATAGACAGTAGGAAGAGTCAGTCTTCTTGTACTTAAGTCGGCATTGTGCTTTTTGTATTTAGTTCATATGCAATTTCTGTGTTTCGTCGTCAATAAGAAGGTCCTAGGGTTACAGTAAACCTGAAGTGAAGCATCGGAATCTTCAACTAGTGTCACAGGAATGGTTCAAAACATAGTCAGTAAGAAGAGTCAGTCTTCTTGTAATTAAGTCGGCATTGTGCCTTTTCTATTTAATTCCGATGCAATAGCTGTGTTTCATCGTCAATAAGAACGTCCAAGGCATACAGTAAACCTGAAGTGAAGCATCGGAATCTATAACTAGTGTCACAGGAATGGTTCAAAACATAGACAGTAAGAAGAGACAGTCTTCTTGTACTTATGTTGGCAATGTGCCCGTTTCAATTTAATTCCTATGCAATTACTGTGTTTCATCGTCAATAAGAAGGTCAGAGGGATACAGTAAACCTGAAGTGAAGCATCGGAATCTCTACCTAGTGTAACAGGAATGGTTCAACACATAGTCATTAAGAAGAGTCAGTCTGCTTGAACTTAAGACGGCATTGTGCCTTTTCTATTTAATTCCGATGCAATTTATGTGTTTTATCGTCAATAAGAAGGTCCAAGGGATACAGTAAACCTGAAGTGAAGCATCGGAATCTGTAACTAGCGTCACAGGAATGGTTCAAAACATTGACACTAAGAAGAGTCAGTCTGCTTGTACTTAAGACGGCATTGTGCCTCTTTTATTCAATTCCGATGCAATTTCTGTGTTTCATCGTCAGTGAGAAGGTCCAAGAGATACAGTAAACCTGAAGTGACGCATCGGAATCCATAACTAGTGTCACAGGAATGGTTCAAAACATAGACAGTAGGAGGAGACAGTCTTCTTCTACATAAGTCGGCATTGTGCCTTTTCTATTTAATTCTGATGCTATTTCTGTGTTTCGTCGTCAATAAGAAGGTCCATGGGATACAGTAAACCTGAAGTGAAGCATCGGAATCTATAACTAGCGTCACAGGAATGGTTCAAAACATAGACAGTAAGAAGAGTCAGTCTTCTAGTACTTAAGTCGGCAAAGTGCCTTTTGTATTTAATTCAGATGCTATTTCTGCGTTTCATCGTCAATAAGAAGGTCAGAGGGACACAGTAAACCTGAAGTGAAGCATCGGAATCTCTAACTAGTGTAACAGGAATGGTTCAACACATAGTCAGTAAGAAGGGTCAGCCTGCTTGTACATAAGACGGCATTGTGCCTTTTCTATTTAATTCCGATGCAATTTTTGTGTTTCATCGTCAATAAGAAGGTCCAAGGCATACAGTAAACCTGAAGTGAAGCATCGGAATCTGTAACTAGCGTCACAGGAATGGTTCAAAACATAGACACTAAGAAGAGTCGGTCTGCTTGTACTTAAGACGGCATTGTGCCTTTTCTATTCAATTCCGATGCAATTTCTGTGTTTCATCGTCAATAAGAAGGTCAGAGGGATACAGTAATCCTGAAGTGAAGCATCGGTATGTGTAACTTGCGTCACAGGAATGGTTCAAATCATAGACACTAAGAAGAGTCAGTCAGCTTGTACTGAAGACGGCATTGTGCCTTTTCTATTTAATTCCGATGCAATTACTGTGTTTTTCGTCAATAATAGGGTCAGAGGGATACCTTGAACCTGAGGTGAAGCATCGGAATTGCTAACTAGTTTCACAGGAATGGTTCAAACCTTAGACACTATGAAGAGTCAGCCTGCTTGTACTTAAGACGGCATTCTGCATTTTCTATTTAATTCCGATGCAATTTCTGTGTTTCATCGTCAATAAGAAGGTCAGAGGGATACAGTCAACCTGTGGTGAAGCATCGGAATCTATAACTAGTGTCACAGGAATGATTCAAAACATAGACAGTAGGAAGAGTCAGACTTCATTTACTTAAGTCGGCATTGTGCCTTTTCTATTTAATTCCGATGCAATTACTGTGTTTCATCGTCAATAAGAAGGTCAGAGGGATACAGTAAACCTGAAGTGAAGCATCGGAATCTCTAAGTAGTGTCACAGGAATGGTTCAACACATAGTCAGTAAGAAGAGGCAGTCTTCTTGTACTTAAGTCGGCATCGTGCCTTTTGTATTTAATTACGATGCAATATCTGTGTTTCATCGTCAATAAGAAGGTCCAAGGGATACAGTAAACCTGAAGTGAAGCAGTGTAAATCTATAACTAGTGTCACAGGCATGGATCAAGATATAGTCTGTAAGAAGAGTCGGTCTTCATGTACTTAAGTCGGCATTGTGCCTTTTCTACTTAATTCCGATGCAATTTCTGTGTTTCATCGTCAATAAGAAGGTCAGAGGGATACAGTGAACCTGAGGTGAAGCATCAGAATCTATAACTAGTGTCACAGGAATGGTTCAAAACATTGACAGTAGGAAGAGTCAGACTTCTTTTACTTAAGTCGGCATTGTGCTTTTCTGTTTAATTCCGATGCAATTCCTGTGTTTCGTCGCCAATGAGAAGGTCCAAAGGATACAGTAAACCTAAAGTGAAGCATCGGAATCCATAACTAATGTCACAGGAATCGTTCAAATCATAGACAGTAGGAAGAGTCAGTCTTCTTGTACTTAAGTCGGCATTGAGCCATTTGTATTTAGTTCCGATGCAATTTCTGTGTTTCATCGTCAGTAAGAAGGTCCAAGGGATACAGTAAACCTGAAGTGAAGCTTCGGAATCTATAACTTGTATCACAGGAATGGATCAAGAAATAGTCAGTAAGAAGAGTCAGTCTTCTTGTACTTAAGTCGGCATTGTGCCTTTACTATTTAATTCCGATGCAATTTCTGTGTTTCATCGTCAAAAAGAAGGTCAGGGGGATATAGTAAACCTGAAGTGAAGCATCGGAAACTATAACTAGTGTCACAGGAATATTTCAAACATAGACAATAGGAAGTGTCAGTCTTCTTGTACTTAAGTTGACATTGTGTTTTTTGTATTTAATTCCGATGCACTATCTGTGTTTCATCGTTTATAAGAAGGTCCAAGGGATACAGTAAACCTGAAATGAAGAATCGGGATCGATAACTAGTGTCACAGGAATGGTTCAAACATAGACAGTAGAAAGATTCAGTCTACATGTACTTAAGTCGGCATTGTGCCTTTTGTAATTGTATCCGATGCAATTTCTGTTTTTCATCGTCAATAAGAAGGTCACAGGGATACAGTAAACCTAAAGTGAAGCATCGGAATCTATAACTAGTGTCACAGGAATGGTTCAAAACATAGTCAGTAAGAAGAGTCAGTTTTCCTGTACTTAAGTCGGCATTGTGCCTTTTGTATTTAATTCCGATGCAATTTCTGTATTTCATCGTCAACAAGATGGTCCAAGGGATATTGTAAACCTGAAGAGAAGCATCGGAATCGATAACTAGTGTCACAGGAATGGTTCAAAACATAGACAGCAAGAAGAGTTAGTCTTCTTGTACTTAAGTCGGCATTGTGCATTTTGTATTTAATTCCGATGCAATTTCTGTGTTTCATCGTCAATATGAAGGTCCAAGGGACACACTAAACCTGAAGTGAAGCATCGGAATGTGTAACTAGCGTCACAGGAATGTTCCAAAACATAGACATTTAGAAGAGTCAGTCTGCTTGTACTTAAGACGGCATTGTGCCTTTTCAATTTAATTCCGATGCAATTTCTGTGTTTCATCGTCAATAAGAAAGTCAGAGGGATACAGTGAACCTGAGGTGAAGCACCGGAATCTATAACTAGTGTCACAGGAATGGTTCAATCATAGACAGTAGGAAGAGTCAGTCTTCTTGTACTTAAGTCGGCATTGTGCCTTTTGTATTTAGTTCATATGCAATTTCTGTGTTTCATCGTCAATAAGAAGGTCCTAGGGTTACAGTAAACCTGAAGTGAAGCATCGGAATCTTCAACTAGTGTCACAGGAATGGTTCAAAACATAGTCAGTAAGAAGAGTCAGTCTTCTTGTAATTAAGTCGGCATTGTGGATTTTCTATTTAATTCCGATGCAATTTCTGTGTTTCATCGTCAATAAGAACGTCCAAGGCATACAGTAAACCTAAAGTGAAGCATCGGAATCTATAACTAGTGTCACAAGAATGGTTCAAAACATAGACAGCAAGAAGAGACAGTCTTCTTGTACTTATGTTGGCAATGTGCCCGTTTCAATTTAATTCCTATGCAATTACGGTGTTTCATCGTCAATAAGAAGGTCAGAGGGATACAGTAAACCTGAAGTGAAGCATAGGAATCTCTACCTAGTGTAACAGGAATGGTTCAACACATAGTCATTAAGAAGAGTCAGTCTGCTTGAACTTAAGACGGCATTGTGCCTTTTCTATTTAATTCCGATGCAATTTATGTGTTTTGTCGTCAATAAGAAGGTTCAAGGGATACAGTAAACCTGAAGTGAAGCATCGGAATCTGTAACTAGCGTCACAGGAATGGTTCAAAACATTGACACTAAGAAGAGTCAGTCTGCTTGTACTTAAGACGGCATTGTGCCTCTTCTATTCAATTCCGATGCAATTTCTGTGTTTCATCGTCAGTGAGAAGGTCCAAGGGATACAGTAAACCTGAAGTGACGCATCGGAATCCATAACTAGTGTCACAGGAATCGTTCAAAACATAGACAGTAGGAGGAGACAGTCTTCTTCTACATAAGTCGGCATTGTGCCTTTTCTATTTAATTCTGATGCTATTTCTGTGTGTCGTCGTCAATAAGAAGGTCCATGGGATACAGTAAACCTGAAGTGAAGCATCGGAATCTATAACTAGCGTCACAGGAGTGGTTCAAAACATAGACAGTAAGAAGAGTGAGTCTTCTTGTACTTAGGTCGCATTTAGACTTCTGTATTTAATTCCGATGCAATTTCTGTGATTCATCGTCAATAAGAAGTTCCAAGGGATACAGTTAACCTGAAGTGAAGCATCGGAATCTATAACTAGACACAGGAATGGTTCATACAAAGTCAGTAAGAAGAGTCAGTCTTCTAGTACTTAAGTCGGCAAAGTGCCTTTTGTATTTAATTCAGATGCTCTTTCTGTGTTTCATCGTCAATAAGAAGGTCAGAGGGACACCGTAAACCTAAAGTGATGCATCGGAATCTCTAACTAGTGTAACAGGAATGGTTCAACACATAGTCAGTAATAAGAGTCAGTCAGCTTGTACATAAGACGGAATTGTGCCTTTTCTATTTAATTCCGATGCAATTTTTGTGTTTCATCGTCAATAGGAAGGTCCAAGGGATACAGTAAACCTGAAGTGAAGCATCGGAATCTGTAACTAGCGTCACAGGAATGGTTCAAAACATAGACACTAAGAAGAGTCGGTCTGCTTGTACTTAAGACGGCATTGTGCCTTTTCTATTCAATTCCGATGCAATTTCAGTGTTTCATCGTCAAAAAGAAGGTCAGGGGGATATAGTAAACCTGAAGTGAAGCATCGGAAAGTATAACTAGTGTCACAGGAATATTTCAAACATAGACAGTAGGAAGTGTCAGTCATCTTGTACTTAAGTTGACATTGTGTTTTTTGTATTTAATTCCGATGCACTATCTGTGTTTCATCGTCAATAAGAAGGTCCAAGGGATACAGTAATTCTGAGATGAAGAATCGGGATCGACAACTAGTGTCACAGGAATGGTTCAAACATAGACAGTAGAAAGATTCAGTCTACATGTACTTAAGTCGGCATTGTGCCTTTTGTATTTGTATCCGATGCAATTTCTGTATTTCATCGTCAATAAGAAGGTCACAGGGACACAGTAAACCTAAAGTGAAGCATCGGAATCTATAACTAGTGTCACAGGAATGGTTCAAAACATAGTCAGTAAGAAGAGTCAGTCTTCCTGTACTTAAGTCGGCATTGTGCCTTTTGTATTTAATTCCGATGCAATTTCTGCATTTCATCGTCAACAAGATGGTCCAAGGGATACAGTAAACCTGAAGTGAAGCATCGGAATCTGTAACTAGCGTCACAGGAATGGTTCAAAACATTGACACTAAGAAGAGTCAGTCTGCTTGTACTTAAGACGGCATTGTGCCTCTTCTATTCAATTCCGATGCAATTTCTGTGTTTCATCGTCAGTGAGAAGGTCCAAGAGATACAGTAAACCTGAAGTGACGCATCGGAATCCATAACTAGTGTCACAGGAATGGTTCAAAACATAGACAGTAGGAGGAGACAGTCTTCTTCTACATAAGTCGGCATTGTGCCTTTTCTATTTAATTCTGATGCTATTTCTGTGTTTCGTCGTCAATAAGAAGGTCCATGGGATACAGTAAACCTGAAGTGAAGCATCGGAATCTATAACTAGCGTCACAGGAATGGTTCAAAACATAGACAGTAAGAAGAGTCAGTCTTCTAGTACTTAAGTCGGCAAAGTGCCTTTTGTATTTAATTCAGATGCTATTTCTGCGTTTCATCGTCAATAAGAAGGTCAGAGGGGACACAGTAAACCTGAAGTGAAGCATCGGAATCTCTAACTAGTGTAAGACAGGAATGGTTCAATAACATAGTCAGTAAGAAGGGTCAGTCTGCTTGTACATAAGACGGCATTGTGCCTTTTCTATTTAATTCCGATGCAATTTTTGTGTTTCATCGTCAATAAGAAGGTCCAAGGGATACAGTACACCTGAAGTGAAGCATCGGAATCTGTAACTAGCGTCACAGGAATGGTTCAAAACATAGACACTAAGAAGAGTCGGTCTGCTTGTACTTAAGACGGCATTGTGCCTTTTCTATTCAATTCCGATGCAATTTCTGTGTTTCATCGTCAATAAGAAGGTCAGAGGGATACAGTAATCCTGAAGTGAAGCATCGATATGTGTAACTTGCGTCACAGGAATGGTTCAAATCATAGACACTAAGAAGAGTCAGTCAGCTTGTACTGAAGACGGCATTGTGCCTTTTCCTATTTAATTCCGATGCAATTTCTGTGTTTCATCGTCAATAAGAAAGACAGAGGGATACAGTGAACCTGAGGTGAAGCACCGTAATCTATAACTAGTGTCACAGGAATGGTTCAATCATAGACAGTAGGAAGAGTCAGTCTTCTTGTACTTAAGTCGGCATTGTGCTTTTTGTATTTAGTTCATATGCAATTTCTGTGTTTCGTCGTCAATAAGAAGGTCCTAGGGTTACAGTAAACCTGAAGTGAAGCATCGGAATCTTCAACTAGTGTCACAGGAAATGGTTCAAAACATAGTCAGTAAGAAGAGTCAGTCTTCTTGTAATTAAGTCGGCATTGTGCCTTTTCTATTTAATTCCGATGCAATTTCTGTGTTTCATCGTCAATAAGAACGTCCAAGGCATACAGTAAACCTGAAGTGAAGCATCGGAATCTATAACTAGTGTCACAGGAATGGTTCAAAACATAGACAGTAAGAAGAGACAGTCTTCTTGTACTTATGTTGGCAATGTGCCCGTTTCAATTTAATTCCTATGCAATTACTGTGTTTCATCGTCAATAAGAAGGTCAGAGGGATACAGTAAACCTGAAGTGAAGCATCGGAATCTCTGCCTAGTGTAACAGGAATGGTTCAACACATAGTCATTAAGAAGAGTCAGTCTGCTTGAACTTAAGACGGCATTGTGCCTTTTCTATTTAATTCCGATGCAATTTATGTGTTTTGTCGTCAATAAGAAGGTCCAAGGGATACAGTAAACCTGAAGTGAAGCACCGGAATCTGTAACTAGCGTCACAGGAATGGTTCAAAACATTGACACTAAGAAGAGTCAGTCTGCTTGTACTTAAGACGGCATTGTGCCTCTTCTATTCAATTCCGATGCAATTTCTGTGTTTCAACGTCAGTGAGAAGGTCCAAGGGATACAGTAAACCTGAAGTGACGCATCGGAATCCATAACTAGTGTCACAAAAATGTTTCAAAACATAGACAGTAGGAGGAGACAGTCTTCTTCTACATAAGTCGGCATTGTGCCTTTTCTATTTAATTCTGATGCTATTTCTGTGTTTCGTCGTCAATAAGAAGGTCCATGGGATACAGTAAACCTGAAGTGAAGCATCGGAATCTATAACTAGCGTCACAGGAATGGTTCAACACATAGTCAGTAAGAAGAGTCAGTCTGCTTGTACATAAGACGGAATTGTGCCTTTTCTATTTAATTCCGATGCAATTTTTGTGTTTCATCGTCAATAGGAAGGTCCAAGGGATACAGTAAACCTGAAGTGAAGCATCGGAAACTATAACTAGTGCCACAGGAATATTTCAAACATAGACAGTAGGAAGTGTCAGTCTTCTTGTACTTAAGTTGACATTGTGTTTTTTGTATTTAATTCCGATGCACTATCTGTGTTTCATCGTCAATAAGAAGGTCCAAGGGATACAGTAAACCTGAAATGAAGAATTGGGATCGTCAACTAGTGTCACAGGAATGGTTCAAACATAGACAGTAGAAAGATTCAGTCTACATGTACTTAAGTCGGCATTGTGCCTTTTGTATTTGTATCCGATGCAATTTCTGTATTTCATCGTCATTAAGAGGGTCACAGGGACACAGTAAACCTAAAGTGAAGCATCGGAATCTATAACTAGTGTCACAGGAATGGTTCAAAACATAGTCAGTAAGAAGAGTCAGTCTTCCTGTACTTAAGTCGGCATTGTGCCTTTTGTATTTAATTCCGATGCAATTTCTGTATTTCATCGTCAACAAGATGGTCCAAGGGATATAGTAAACCTGAAGTGAAGCAGCGGAATCTATAACTAGTGTCACAGGAATGGTTCAAAACATAGACAGCAAGAAGGGTCAGTCTTCTTGTACTTAAGTCGGCATTGTGCATTTTGTATTTAATTCCGATGCAATTTCTGTGTTTCATCGTCAATATGAAGGTCCAAGGGATGCACTAAACCTGAAGTGAAGCATCGGAATGTGTAAGTAGCGTCACAGGAATGTTCCAAAACATAGACATTTAGAAGAGTCACTCTGCTTGTACTTAAGACGCCATTGTGCCTTTTCAATTTAATTCCGATGCAAGTTCTGTGCTTCATCGTCAATAAGAAAGTCAGAGGGATACAGTGAACCTGATTTGAAGCACCGGAATCTATAACTAGTGTCACAGGAATGGTTCAATCATAGACAGTAGGTAGAGTCAGTCTTCTTGTACTTAAGTCGGCATTGTGCCTTTTCCATTTAAATCAGATGCAATTTCTGTGTTTCGACGACGATAAGAAGGTCCAAAGGATACAGTAATCCTAAAGTGAAGCATCGGAATCCATAACTAATGTCACAGGAATCGTTCAAAAATAGACAGTAGGAACAGTCAGTCTTCTTGTACTTAAGTCGGCATTGTGCCTTTTGTATTTAGTTCCGATGCAATTTCTGTGTTTCATCGTCAATAAGAAGGTCCTAGGGTTACAGTAAACCTGAAGTGAAGCATCGGAATCTTCAACTAGTGTCACAGGAATGGTTCAAAACATAGTCAGTAAGAAGAGTCATTCTTCTTGTAATTAAGTCGGCATTGTGGATTTTCTATTTAATTCCAATGCAATTTCTGTGTTTCATCGTTAATAAGAACGTCCAAAGCATACAGTAAACCTGAAGTGAAGCATCGGAATCTATAACTAGTGTCACAGGAATGGTTCAAAACATAGACAGTAAGAAGAGTCATTCTTCTTGTACTTAGGTCGGCATTTAGACTTTTGTATTTAATTCCGATGCAATTTCTGTGATTCATCGTCAATAAGAAGGTCCAAGGGATGCAGTTAAACTGAAGTGAAGCATCAGAATATATAACTAGACACAGGAATGGTTCATACAAAGTCAGTAAGAAGAGTCAGTGTTCTAGTACTTAAGTCGGCAATGTGCCTTTTGTATTTAATTCAGATGCTATTTCTGTGTTTCATCGTCAATAAGAAGGTCAGAGGGATACAGTAAACCTGAAGTGAAGCATCGGAATCTATAACTAGAGTCACAGGAATGGTTCAAAACATAGACAGTAGGAAGAGTCGGTCATCTTGTACTTAAGTTGGCATTGTGCCTTTTGTATTTCATTCCGATGCACTATCTGTGTTTCATAGTCAATAAGAAGGTCCAAGGGATACAGTTAACCTGAAATGAAGCATCGGAATCTATAACTAGTGTCACAGGAATGGTTCAAAACAAAGACAGTAGGAAGATTCAGTCTACATGTACTTAAGTCGGCATTGTGCCTTTTGTATTTAATTCCTTTGCAATTACTGTGTTTCATCGTCAATAAAAAAGTCAGAGGGATACAGTAAACCTGAGGTGAAGCATCGGAATCTCTAACTAGTGTAACAGGAATGGTTCAACACATAGTCAGTAAGAAGAGTCAGTCAACTTCTACTTAAGACGGCATTGTGCCTTTTCTATTTAATTCCGATGCAATTTCTGTGTTTCATCGTCAATAAGATGGTCCAAGGGATACAGTATACCTGAAGTGAAGCACCGGAATCTGTAACTAGCGTCACAGGAAAGGTTCAAACATAGACACTTAAAAGAGTCAGTCTGCTTGTACTTAAGACGGCATTGGGCCTTTTCTATTTAATTCCGATGCCATTTCTGTGTTTCATCGTCTATAAGAAGGTCAGAGGGATACAGTGAACCTGAGGTTAAGCATCGGAATCTATAACTAGTGTCACAGGAATGGTTCAAAACATAGACAGTAGGAAGAGTCAGTCTTCTTGTGATTAAGTCGGCATTGTGGATTTTCTATTTAATTCTGATGCAATTTCTGTGTTTCATCGTCAATAAGAACGTCCAAGGCATACAGTAAACCTGAAGTGAAGCATCGGAATCTATAACTAGTGTCACAGGAATGGTTCAAAACATAGACAGTAAGAAGAGACAGTCTTCTTGTACTTATGTTGGCAATGTGCCCGTTTCAATTTAATTCCTATGCAATTACTGTGTTTCATCGTCAATAAGAAGGTCAGAGGGATACAGTAAACCTGAAGTGACGCATCGGAATCCATAACTAGTGCCACAGGAATGGTTCAAAACATAGACAGTAGGAGGAGACAGTCTTCTTCTACATAAGTCGGCATTGTGCCTTTTCTATTTAATTCTGATGCTATTTCTGTGTTTCGACGTCAATAAGAAGGTCCATGGGATACAGTAAACCTGAAGTGAACCATCGGAATCTATAACTAGCGTCACAGGAATGGTTCAAAACATAGACAGTAAGAAGAGTCAGTCTTCTTGTACTTAGGTCGGCATTTAGACTTTTGTATTTAATTCCGATGCAATTTCTGTGATTCATCCTCAATAAGAAGGTCCAAGGGATACAGTTAACCTGAAGTGAAGCATCGGAATCTATAACTAGACACAGGAATGGTTCATACAAAGTCAGTAAGAAGAGTCAGTCTTCTAGTACTTAAGTCGGCAAAGTGCCTTTTGTATTTAATTCAGATGCTATTTCTGCGTTTCATCGTCAATAAGAAGGTCAGAGGGACACAGTAAACCTGAAGTGAAGCATCGGAATCTCTAACTAGTGTAACAGGAATGGTTCAACACATAGTCAGTAAGAAGGGTCAGTCTGCTTGTACATAAGACGGCATTGTGCCTTTTCTATTTAATTCCGATGCAATTTTTGTGTTTCATCGTCAATAAGATGGTCCAAGGGATACAGTAAACCTGAAGTGAAGCATCGGAATCTGTAACTAGCGTCACAGGAATTGTTCAAAACATAGACACTAAGAAGAGTCGGTCTGCTTGTACTTAAGACGGCATTGTGCCTTTTCTATTCAATCCCGATGCAATTTCTGTGTTTCATCGTCAATAAGAAGGTCAGAGGGATACAGCGAACCTGAGGTGAAGCATCGGAGTCTATAACTAGTGTCACAGGTATGGTTCAAAACATAGACAGTAGGAAGAGGTAGTCTTCTTGTACTTAAGTCGGCATTGTGCCTTTTCTAATTAATTCCGATGCAATTTCTGTGTTTCATCGTCAATAAGAAGGACCAAGGTATACAGTAAACCTGAAGTAAAGCATCGGAATCTATAACTAGTGTCACAGGAATGGTTCAAATCATAGACAGTAAGAAGAGTCAGTCTACTTGTACTTAGGTCGGCATTTAAACTTTTGTATTTAATTACGAAGCAATTTCTGTGATTCATCGTCAATAAGAGGGTATAAGGGATGCAGTTAACCGAAGTGAAGCATCGGAATATATAACTAGACACACGATGGGTTCATACAAAGTCAGTAAGAAGAGTCAGTGTTCTAGTACTTAAGTCGGCAATGTCCTTTTGTATTTAATTCGGATGCTATTTCTGTGTTTCATCGTCAATAAGAAGGTCAGAGGGATACAGTAAACCTGAAATGAATCATCGGAATCTCTAACTAGTGTAACAGGAATGGTTCAACACATAGTCAGTAAGACGAGTCAGTCTGCTTGTACTTAAGACGGCATTGTGCATTTTTTATTTAATTCCGATGCAATTTCTGTGTTTCATCGTCAATAAGAAGGTCCAAGGGATACAGTAAACCTGAAGTGAAGCGTCGGAATCTATAACTAGAGTCACAGGAATGGTTCAAACATAGAGAGTAGGAAGAGTCGGTCATCTTGTACTTAAGTAGGCATTGTGCCTTTTGTATTTAATTCCGATGCACTATCTGTGTTTCATCGTCAATAAGAAGGTCCAAGGGATACAGTAAATCTGAAGTGAAGCATCGGAATCTATAACTAGAGTCACAGGAATGGTTCAAAACATAGACAGTAGGAAGAGTCGGTCTTCTTGTACTTAAGTTGGCATTGTGCCATTTGTATTTAATTCCTTTCAATTACTGTGTTTCATCGTCAATAAAAAAGTCAGAGGGATACAGTAAACCTGAGGTGAAGTATCGGAATCTCTAACTAGTATAACAGGAATGGTTCAACACATAGTCAGTAAGAAGAGTCAGTCAACTTGAACTTAAGACGGCATTGCGCCTTTTCTATTTAATTCCGATGCAATTTCTATGTTTCATCGTCAATAAGAAGGTCCAAGGGATACAGTAAACCTGAAGTGAAGCACCGGAATCTGTAATTAGCGTCACAGGAAAGGTTCAAACATAGACACTAAGAAGAGTCGGTCTGCTTGTACTTAAGACGGCATTGTGCCTTTTCTATTCAATTCCGATGCAATTTCTGTGTTTCATCGTCAAAAAGAAGGACAGGGGGATATAGTAACCCTGAAGTGAAGCATCGGAAACTATAACTAGTGTCACAGGAATATTTCAAACATAGACAGTAGGAAGTGTCAGTCTTCTTGTACTTAAGTTAACATTGTGTTTTTTGTATTTAATTCCGATGCGCTATCTGTGTTTCATCGTCAATAAGAAGGTCCAAGGGATACAGTAAACCTGAAATGAAGAAACGGGATCGATAACTAGTGTCACAGGAATGGTTCAAACGTAGACAGTAGAAAGATTCAGTCTACATGTACTTAAGTCGGCATTGTGCCTTTTGTATTTGTATCCGATGCAATTTCTGTTTTTCATCGTCAATAAGAAGGTCACAGGGATACAGTAAACCAAAAGTGAAGCATCGGAATCTATAACTAGTGTCACAGGAATGGTTCAAAACATAGTCAGTAAGAAGAGTCAGTCTTCCTGTACTTAAGTCGGAATTGTGCCTTTTGTATTTAATTCCGATGCAATTTCTGTATTTCATCGTTAACAAGATGGTCCAAGGGATATAGTAAACCTGAAGTGAAGCATCGGAATCTATAACTAGTGTCACAGGAATGGTTCAAAACATAGACAGCAAGAAGAGTCAGTCTTCTTGTACTTAAGTCGGCATTGTGCATTTTGTATTTAATTCCGATGCAATTTCTGTGTTTCATCGTCAATATGAAGGTCCAAGGGATACACTAAACCTAAAGTGAAGCATCGGAATGTGTAAGTAGCGTCACAGGAATGTTCCATAACATAGACATTTAGAAGAGTCAGTCTGCTTGTACTTAAGACGGCATTGTGCCTTTTCAATTTAATTCCGATGCAATTTCTGTGTTTCATCGTCAATAAGAAAGTCAGAGGGATACAGTGAACCTGAGGTGAAGCACCGAAATCTATAACTAGTGTCACAGGAATGGTTCAATCATAGACAGTAGGAAGAGTCAGTCTTCTTGTACTTAAGTCGGCATTGTTCCTTTTCCATTTAAATCAGATGCAATTTCTGTGTTTCGTCGACGATAAGAAGGTCCAAAGGATACAGTAAACCTGAAGTGAAGCATCGGAATCTCTACCGAGTGTAACAGGAATGGTTCAACACATAGTCAGTAAGAAGAGTCAGTCTGCTTGAACTTAAGACGGCATTGTGCCTTTTCTATATAATTCCGATGCAATTTATGTGTTTTATCGTCAATAAGAAGGTCCAAGGGATACAGTAAACCTGAAGTGAAGCATCGGAATCTGTAACTAGCGTCACAGGAATGGTTCAAAACATTGACACTAAGAAGAGTCAGTCTGCTTGTACTTAAGACGGCATTGTGCCTCTTCTATTCAATTCCGATGCAATTTCTGTGTTTCATCGTCAGCGAGAAGGTCCAAGGGATACAGTAAACCTGAAGTGCCGCATCGGAATCCATAACTAGTGTCACAGGAATGGTTCAATACATAGACAGTAGGAGGAGACAGTCTTCTTCTACATAAGTCGGCATTGTGCCTTTTCTGTTTAATTCTGATGCTATTTCTGTGTTTCGTCGTCAATAAGAAGGTCCATGGGATACAGTAAACCTGAAGTGAAGCATCGGAATCTATAACTAGCGTCACAGGAATGGTTCAAAACATAGACAGTAAGAAGAGTCATTCTTCTTGTACTTAGTTCGGCATTTAGACTTTTGTATTTAATTCCGATGCAATTTCTGTCATTCATCGTCAATAAGAAGGTCCAAGGGATACAGTTAACCTGACGTGAAGCATCGGAATATATAACTAGACACAGGAATGGTTCATACAAAGTCAGTAAGATGAGTCAGTCTTCTAGTACTTAAGTCGGCAATGTGCCTTTTGTATTTAATTCAGATGCTATTTCTGTGTTTCATCGTCAATAAGAAGATCAGAGGGATACAGTAAACCTGAAATGAATCATCGGAATCTCTAACTAGTGTAACAGGAATGGTTCAACACATAGTCAGTAAGAAGAGTCAGTCTGCTTGTACTTAAGACGGCATTGGGCCTTTTCTATTTAATTCCGATGCCATTTCTGTGTTTCATCGTCTATAAGAAGGTCGGAGGGATACAGTGAACCTGAGGTTAAGCATCGGAATCTATAACTAGTGTCACAGGAATGGTTCAAAGCATAGACAGTAGGAAGAGTCAGTCTTCTTGTGATTAAGTCGGCATTGTGGATTTTCTATTTAATTCCGATGCAATTTCTGTGTTTCATCGTCAATAAGAACGTCCAAGGCATACAGTAAACCTGAAGTGAAGCATCGGAATCTATAACTAGTGTCACAGGAATGGTTCAAAACATAGACAGTAAGAAGAGACAGTCTTCATGTACTTATGTTGGCAATGTGCCCGTTTCAATTTAATTCCTATGTAATTACTGTGTTTCATCGTCAATAAGAAGGTCAGAGGGATACAGTAAACCTGAAGTGAAGCATCGGAATCTCTACCTAGTGTAACAGGAATGGTTCAACACATAGTCATTAAGAAGAGTCAGTCTGCTTGAACTTAAGACGGCATCGTGCCTTTTCTATTTAATTCCGATGCAATTTATGTGTTTTATCGTCAATAAGAAGGTCCAAGGGATACAGTAAACCTGAAGTGAAGCATCGGAATCTGTAACTAGCGTCACAGGAATGGTTCAAAACATTGACACTAAGAAGAGTCAGTCTGCTTGTACTTAAGACGGCATTGTGCCTCTTCTATTCAATTCCGATGCAATTTCTGTGTTTCATCGTCAGTGAGAAGGTCCAAGGGATACAGTAAACCTGAAGTGACGCATCGGAATCCATAACTAGTGTCACAGGAATGGTTCAAAACATAGACAGTAGGAGGAGACAGTCTTCTTCTTCATAAGTCGGCATTGTGCCCTTTCTATTTAATTCTGATGCTATTTCTGTGTTTCATCGTCAACAAGAAGGTCAGAGGGACACAGTAAACCTGAAGTGAAGCATCGGAATCTCTAACTAGTGTAACAGGAATGGTTCAACACATAGTCAGTAAGAAGAGTCAGTCTGCTTGTACATAAGACGGCATTGTGCCTTTTCTATTTAATTCCGATGCAATTTTTGTGTTTCATCGTCAATAAGAAGGTCCAAGGGATACAGTAAACCTGAAGTGAAGCATCGGAATCTGTAACTAGCGTCACAGGAATGGTTCAAACATAGACACTAAGAAGAGTCGGTCTGCTTGTACTTAAGACGGCATTGTGCCTTTTCTATTCAATTCCGATGCAATTTCTGTGTTTCATCGTCAATAAGAAGGTCAGAGGGATACAGTGAACCTGAGGTGAAGCATCGGAATCTATAACTAGTGTCACAGGTATGGTTCAAATCATAGACAGTAGGAAGAGTCAGTGTTCTTGTACTTAAGTCGGCATTGTGCCTTTTCTGATTAATTCCGATGCAATTTCAGTGTTTCATCGTCAATAAGAGTGTCCAAGGGATACAGTAAAGCTGAAGTGAAGCAACGGAATCTATAACTAGTGTCACAGGAATGGTTCAAATCATAGTCTGTAAGAAGAGTCAATCTTCTTGTATTTAAGTCGGCATTGTGCCTTTTGTATTCAATTCCGATTCAATTTCTGTGTTTCATCGTCAATAAGATTGTCAGAGTGATACAGTAAACCTGCAGTGAAGCATCGGAATCTAGAACTTTTGTCACAGGAATGGTTCAAAACGTAGACAGTAAGAGCGGTCCGTCTTCTGGTACTTAAGTATTCATTGTGCCTTTTGTATTTAATTCCGATGCAATTTCTGTGTTTCATCGTCAATAAGAAGGACCAAGGTATACAGTAAACCTGAAGTAAAGCATCGGAATCTATAACTAGTGTCACAGGAATGGTTCAAATCATAGACAGTAAGAAGAGTCAGTCTGCTTGTACTTAGGTCGGCATTTAGACTTTTGTATTAAATTCCGATGCAATTTCTGTGATTCATCGTCAATAAGAGGGTATAAGGGATACAGTTAACCTGAAGTGAAGCATCGGAATCTATAACTAAACACAGGAATGGTTCATACAAAGTCAGTAAGAAGAGTCAGTCTTCTAGTACTTAAGTCGGCAATGTGCCTTTTGTATTTAATTCAGATGCTATTTCTGTGTTTCATCGTCAATAAGAAGGTCAGAGGGATACAGTAAACCTGAAATGAATCATCGGAATCTCTAACTAGTGTAACAGGAATGGTTCAAATCATAGTCAGTAAGAAGAGTCAATCTTCTTGTATTTAAGTCGGCATTGTGCCTTTTGTATTCAATTCCGACTCAATTTCTGTGTTTCATCGTCAATAAGATTGTCACAGGGATACAGTAAACCTGCAGTGAAGCATCGGAATCTAGAACTTTTGTCACAGGAATGGTTCAAAAGGTAGACAGTAAGAAGGGTCCGTCTTCTGGTACTTAAGTATTCATTGTGCCTTTGGATTTAATTCCGATGCAATTTCTGTGTTTCATCGTCATTAAGAAGGACCAAGATATACAGTAAACCTGAAGTAAAGCATCGGAATCTATAACTAGTGTCACAGGAATGGTTCAAATCATAGACAGTAAGAAGAGTCAGTCTTCTTGTACTTAAGTCGGCATTGTGCCCTTTTCAATTTAATTCCCACGCAATTACTGTGTTTCATCGTCAATACGAATGTCAGAGGGATACAGTAAACCTGAAATGAAGCATCGGAATCTCTAACTAGTGTAACAGGAATGGTTCAACACATAGTCGGTAAGAAGAGTCAGTCTGCTTGTACTTAAGACGGCATTGTGCATTTTCTATTTAATTCCGTTGCAATTTCTGGGTTTCATCGTCAATAAGAAGGTAAAAGGGACACAGTAAACCTGAGGTGAAGCATCGGAATCTCTAACTAGTATAACAGGAATGGTTCAACACATAGTCAGTAAGAAGAGTCAGTGAACATGTACTTAAGACGGCATTGCGCCTTTTCTATTTAATTCCGATGCAATTTCTGTGTTTCATCGTCAATAGGAAGGTCCAAGGGATACTGTAAACCTGAAGTGAAGCACCGCAATCTGTAACTAGCGTCACAGGAAATTTTCAAAACATAGACACTTAAAAGAGTCAGTCTGCTTGTACTTAAGACGGCATTGTGCCTTTTCTATTTAATTCCGATGCAATTTCTGTGTTTCATCGTCTATAAGAAGGTCAGAGGGATACAGTGAACCTGAGGTTAAGCATCGGCATCTATAACTAGTGTCACAGGAATGGTTCTAAACATAGACAGTAGGAAGAGTCAGTCTTCTTGTACTTAAGTCGGCATTGTGACTTTTCTATTTAATTCCGTTGCAATTTCTGTGTTTCGTCGCCAAAAAGAAGGTCCAAAGGATACAGTAAACCTGAAGTGAAGCATCCGAATCTATAACTAATGTCACAGGATTCGTTCAAAACACAGACAGTAGGAAGAGTCAGTCTTCTTGTACTTAAGTCGGCATTGTGCCATTTGTATTTTGTTCCGATGCAATGTCTGTGTTTCATCGTCAATAAGAAGGTCCTAGGGATACAGTAAACCTGAAATGAATCATCGGAATCTATAACTAGTGTCACAGAAATGGTTCAAAACATAGTCAGTAAGAAGAGTCGGTCTTCTTGTACTTAAGTCGGCATTGTGCCATTTGTATTTAATTTCGATGCAATTTCTGTGTTTTATCGTCAGAAAGAAGGTCCAAGGGATACAGTAAACCTGAAATTAAGCATCGGAATCTTTAATTAGTGTCACAGAAATGGATCAAGATATAGTCAGTAAGAAGAGTCATTCTTCTTGTACTTAGGTCGGCATTGTGCCTTTTGTATTTAATTCCGATGCAATTTCTGTATTTCATCGTCAAGAAGAAGGTCCAAGGGATACAGTAAACCTGAAGTGAAGCATCGGAATCCATAACTAGTGTCACAGGAATGTTTCAAAGCATAGACAGTAGGAAAAGTCAGTCTTCTTGTGCTTAAGTTGGAAATGTGCCTTTTGTATTTAATTCCGATGCACTATCTGTGTTTCATCGTCAACAAGAAGGTCCAAGGGATACAGTAAACCTGAAATAAACATCGGAATCTATAACTAGTGTCACAGGAATGATTCAAACATAGACAGTAGGAAGATTCAGTCTACATGTACTTAAGTCGGCATTGTGCCTTTGTATTTATATCCGAGGCAATTTCTGTGTTTCATCGTCAATTAAAAGGTCAGAGGGATACAGTAAACCTGAAGTGAAGCATCGGAATCTATAACTAGTGTCACATCAATGGTTCAATATATACTCAGTAAGAAGAGTCAGTCTTCTTGTACTTAAGTCGGCATTGTGCCTTTTGTATTTAATTGCGATGCAATTTCTGTGTTTCATCGTCAACAAGAAGGTCCAAGGGATACAGTAAACCTGAATTGGAGCATCGGAATCTGTCACTAGTGTCACAGGAATGGTTCAAAACATAGACAGTAAGAAGAGTCAGTTTTTTGTACTTAAGTCGGCATTGTGCCCTTTTCAATTTAATTCCGATGCAATTACTGTGTTTCATCGTCATTAAGAAGGTCCAAGGGATACAGTAAACCTGAAATGAAGCATCGGATTCTATAACTAGTGTCACAGGAATGGTTCAAAACATAGGCAGTAGGCAGATTCAGTTTACATGTACTTAAGTCGGCATTGTGCCTTTTGTATTTATTTCCGATGCAATTACTGTGTTTCATCGTCAATACGAAGGTCAGAGGGATACAGTGAACCTGAAATGAAGCATCGGTATCTATAACTAGTGTCACAGGAATGGTTCATAACATAGTGAGTCAGAGGAGTTAGCCTTCTTGTACTTAAGTCGGCATTGTGCCTTTCGTATTTAATTTCCAACCATTTCTGAGTTTCATCGTCAATAAGAAGGTCCAAGGGATACAGTAAACCTGTAGAGGAGCATCGGAATCTATAACTACAGGCACAGGAATGGATCAAGGTATAGTCAGTAAGAAGAGTCAATCTTCTTGTACATAAGTCGGCAATGTGCATTTTCTATTTAATTCCGATGCACTATCTGTGTTTCATCGTCAATAAGAAGACAAAAGGGATACAGTAAACCTGAAGTGAAGCATCTGAATCTATAACTACTGTCACAGGAATGGTTCAAAGCATACTCAGTACGAAGAGTCAGTCTTCTTGTACTTAAGTTGGCATTGTGCCATTTGTATTTAATTCCGATGCAATTCATGTGTTTCATCGTCAATAAGAGGGTCCAAAGGATACAGTAAACCTGAAGTGAGGCATCGGAATCTCTAAGTAGTGTAGCAGGAATGGTTAAACACAAAGTGAGTAAGAAGAGTCAGTCTGCTAGTACTTAAGACGGCATTGTGCCTTTTCTATTTAATTCCGATGCAATTTCTGTGTTTCATCGTCAATAAGAAGGTCCAAGGGATACAGAAAACCTGAAGTGAAGCATCGAAATCTGTAACTAGCGTCACAGGAATGGTTCAAATTATAGACTCTAAGAAGAGTCAGTCTGCTTGTACTTAAGACGGTATTGTGCCTTTTCTGTTTAATTCCGATGCAATTTCTGTGTTTCATCGTCAATAAGAAGGTCAGAGGGATACAGTGAACCTGAGGTGAAGCATCGGAATCTATAACTAGTGTAACAGGAATGGTTCAAAACATAGACAGTAGGAAGAGTCAGTCTTCTTGTACTTAAGTCGGCATTGTGCCTTTTCTATTTAATTCCGATGCAATTTCTGTATTTCGTCGCCAATAAGAAGGTCCAAAGGATACAGTAAACCTGAAGTGAAGCATCTGAATCTATAACTACTGTCACAGGAGTGGTTCAAAGCATACTCAGTACGAAGAGTCAGTCTTCTTGTACTTAAGTTGGCATTGTGCCATTTGTATTTAATTCCGATGCAATTCATGTGTTTCATCGTCAATAAGAGGGTCCAAAGGATACAGTAAACCTGAAGTGAGGCATCGGAATCTCTCAGTAGTGTAGCAGGAATGGTTCAACACAAAGTCAGTAAGAAGAGTCAGTCTGTTGTACTTAAAACGGCATTGTGCTTTTTCTATTTAATTCCGATGCAATTTCTGTGTTTCATCGTCAATAAGAAGGTCCAAGGGATACAGAAAACCTGAAGTGAAGCATCGAAATCTGTAACTAGCGTCACAGGAATGGTTCAAATTATAGACACTAAGAAGAGTCAGTCTGCTTGTACTTAAGACGGTATTGTGCCTTTTCTATTTAATTCCGATGCAATTTCTGTGTTTCATCGTAAATAAGAAGGTCTTGGGCATACAGTAAACCAGAAGTGAAGCATCGGAATCTGGAACTAGTGTCACAGGAATGGTTCAAATCATAGTCAGTAAGAAGAGTCAGTCTTCTTGTATTTAAATCGGCATTGTGCCTTTTGTATTTATTTCCGATGCAATATCTGTGTTTCATCGTCAATAAGAAGGTCCAAGGGATACAGTAATCCTGAAGAGAAGCATCGGAATCTATAACTAGAGTCACAGGAATGGATCAAGATATAGTCAGTAAGAAGAGTCAGTCTTATTGTACCTAAGTCGGCATTGTGCCTTTTCTATTTAATTCCGATGCAATTTCTGTGTTTCATCGTCAAAAAGAAGGTCAGAGGGATACAGTAAACCTGAAGTGAAGCATCGGAATGTATAACTAGTGTCACAGGAATGGTTCAAAACATAGACAGTAGGAAGAGTCAGTCCTTTTGTACTTAAGTTGGCATTGTGCCTTTTGTATTTAATTCCGATGCACTATCTGTGTTTCATCGTCAATGAGAAGGTCCAACGGATACAGTAAACCTGAAATGAAGCATCGGATTCTATAACTAGTGTCACAGGAATGGTTCAAAACATAGGCAGTAGGCAGATTCAGTTTACATGTACTTAAGTCGGCATTGTGCCTTTTGTATTTATTTCCGATGCAATTTCTGTGTTTCATCGTCAACACGAAGGTCAGAGGGATACAGTGAACCTGAAATGAAGCATCGGTATCTATAACTAGTGTCACAGGAGTGGTTCATAACATAGTGAGTCAGAAGAGTCAGTCTTCTTGTACTTAAGTCGGCATTGTGCCATTTGTATTTAATTCCGATGCAATATCTGTGTTTCATCGTCAATAAGAAGGTCCAAGGGATACAGAAAACCTGATGTGAAGCATCGAAATCTGTAACTAGCGTCACAGGAATGGTTCAAAATATAGACACTAAGAAGAGTCAGTCTGCTTGTACTTAAGACGGCATTGTGCCTTTTCTATTTAATTCCGATGCAATTTCTGTGTCTCATCGTCAATAAGAAGGTGAGAGGGATACAGTGAACCTGAGATGAAGCATCGGTTTCTATAACTAGTGTCACAGCAATGGTTCAAAACTTAGACAGTAGGAAGAGTCTGTCTTCTTGTACTTAAGTCGGCATTGTGCCTTTTCTATTTAATTCCGATGCAATTTCTGTGTTTCATCGTCAATACGAAGGTCAGAGGGATACAGTGAACCTGAAATGAAGCATCGGCATCTATAACTAGTGTCACAGGAATGGTTCAAACTATAGTGAGTCAGAAGAGTCAGTCTTCTTGTACTTAAGTCGGCATTGTGCCATTTGTATTTAATTACGATGCCATTTCTGGGTTTCATCGTCAACAAGAAGGTCCAAGGGATACAGTAAACCTGGAGAGGAGCATCGGAATCTATAACTACAGGCACAGGAATGGTTCAAAGCATACTCAGTAAGAAGAGTCAGTCTTCTTGTACTTAAGTCGGCATTATGCCGTTTGTATTTAATTCCGATGCAATTCATGTGTTTCATCGTCAATAAGAGGGTCCAAAGGATACAGTAAACCTGAAGTGAAGCATCGGAATCTCTAACTAGTGTAACAGGAATGGTTCAACACAAAGTCAGTAAGAAGAGTCAGTCTGCTTGTACTTAAGACGGCATTGTTCCTTTTCTATTTAATTCCGATGCAATTTCTGTGTTTCATCGTCAATAAGAAGGTCCAAAGGAAACAGAAAACCTGAAGTGAAGCATCGAAATCTGTAACTAGCGTCACAGGAATGGTTCAAATTATAGACACTAAGAAGAGTCAGTCTGCTTGTACTTAAGACGGTATTGTGCCTTTTCTATTTAATTCCGATGCAATTTCTGTGCTTCATCGTCAATATGAAGGTCAGAGGGATACAGTGAACCTGAGGTGAAGCATCGGAATCTATAACTAGTGTCACAGGAATGGTTCAAAACATAGACAGTAGGATGAGTCAGTCTTCTTGTACTTAAGTCGGCATTGTGCTTTTTCTATTTAATTCCGATGCAATTTCTGTGTTTCGTCGCCAATAAGAAGGTCCAAAGGATACAGTAAACCTGAAGTGAAGCATCGGAATCTATAACTAGTGTCACGGAATTCGTTCAAAACATAGAGAGTAGGAAGAGTAAGTCTTCTTGTACTTAAGTCGGCATTGTGCCTTTTGTATTTAATTCCGATGCAATATCTGTGTTACATCGTTAATAAGAAGGTCAGAGGGATATAGTAAACCTGAAGAGAAGCATCGGAATCTATAACTAGAGTCACAGGAATGGATCAAGTTATAGTCAGTAAGAAGAGTCAGTCTTCTTGTACTTAAGTCTGCATCGTGCCTTTTCTATTTAATTCCGATGCAATTTCTGTGTTTCATCGTCACAAAGAGGGTCAGAGGGATACAGCAAACCTGAAGTGAAGCATCGGAATCTATAACTAGTGTCACAGGAATGGTTCAAAACATAGACAGTACGAAGAGTCAGTCCTTTTGTACTTAAGTTCGCATTGTGCCTTTTGTATTTAATTCCGATGCACTATCTGTGTTTCATCGTCAATAAGAAGCTCCAAGGGATACAGAAAACCTGAACTGAAGCTTCGGAATCTATAACTAGTGTCACAGGAATGGTTCAAAACATAGGCAGTAGGAAGATTCAGTTTACATGTACTTAAGTCGGCATTGTGCCCTTTGTATTTTTTTCCGATGCAATTTCTGTGTTCCATCGTCAATACGAAGGTCAGAGAGATACAGTAAACCTGAAGTGAAGCATCGGTATCTATAACTAGTGTCACAGGAATTGTTCAAATCATAGTGAGTCAGAAAAGTCAGTCTTCTTGTACTTAAGTCGGCATTGTGCCTTTTGTATTTAATTTCGATACCATTTCTGTGTTTCATTGTCAATAAGAAGTTCCAAGGAATACAGTAAACCTGAAGAGGAGCATCGTAATCTATAACTAGAGGCACAGGAATGGATCAAGATATAGTCAGTAAGAAGAGTCAGTCTTCTTGTACTTAAGTCGGCATTGTGCCTTTTCTATTTAATTCCGATGCAATTTCTGTGTTTCATCGTCAAAAAGAAGGTCAGAGGGATACAGTAAACCTGAAGTGAAGCATCGGAATCCATAACTAGTGTCACAGGAATGGTTCAAAACATAGACAGTAGGAAGAGTCAGTCTTCTTGTACTTAAGTTGGCATTGTGCCTTTTGTATTTAATTCCGATGCACTATCTGTGTTTCATCGTCAATAAGAAGGTCTAAGGGACACAGTAAACCTGAAATAAAGCATCGGAATCTATAACTAGTGTCACAGGAATGGTTCAAAACATTGACAGCAGGAAGATTCAGTTTACACGTACTTAAGTCCGCATTGTGCCTTTTGTGATTATTTCCGATGCAATTTCTGTGTTTCATCGTCAATACGAAGGTCAGAGGGATACAGTAAACCTGAATTGAAGCATCGGAATCTATAACTAGTGTCACAGGAATTTTTCAACACAAAGTCAGTAAGAAGAGTCAGTCCTTTTGTACTTAAGTTGGCATTGTGCCTTTTGTATTTAATTCCGATGCACTATCTGTGTTTCATCGTCAATAAGAAGGTCCAAGGGATACAGTAAACCTGAATTGGAGCATCGGAATCTGTCACTAGTGTCACAGGAATGGTTCAAAACATAGACAGTAATAAGAGACAGTTTTTTGTACTTAAGTCGGCATTGTGCCCTTTTCAATTTAATTCCGATGCAATTACTGTGTTTCATCGTCATTAAGAAGGTCAGAGGGATACAGTAAACCTGAAGTGAAGCATCGGAATCTCTAACTAGTGTCACAGGTATGGTTCAACACATTGTCAGTAAGAAGAGTCAGTCTTCTTGTACTTATGTCGGCATTGTGCCTTTTGTATTTCATTCCGATGCAATTTCTGTGTTTCATCGTCAATAAGAAGGTCCATGGGATACAGTAAACCTGAAGTGAAGCATCGGAATGTGTAACTAACGTCACAGGAATGGTTCAAAACATGGACACTAAGAAGAGTCAATCTGTTTGTACTTAAGACGGCATTTTGCCTTTTCTATTTAATTCCGATGCAATTTCTGTGTTTCATCGTCAATAAAAAGATCAGAGGGATACAGTGAACCTGAGGTGAAGCATCGGAATCTATAACTAGTGTCAAAGCAATGGTTCAAAACATAGACATTAGGAAGAGTCAGTCTTCTTGGACTTAAGTTGGCATTGTGCCTTTTCTATTTAATTCCGATGCAATTTCTTTGTTTCATCGTCAATAAGAAGGTCCAAGGGATACAGTAATCCTGAAGAGAAGCATCGGAATCTATAACTAGAGTCACAGGAATGGATCAAGATATAGTCAGTAAGAAGAGTCAGTCTTCTTGTACTTAAGTCGGCATTGTGCATTTTCTATTTAATTCCGATGCAATTTCTGTGTTTCATCGTCAGAAAGAAGGTCAGAGGGATACAGTAAACCTGAAGTGAAGCATCGGAATCTATAACTAGTGTCACAGGAATGGTTCAAAACATAGACAGTAGGAAGAGTCAGTCCTTTTGTACTTAAGTTGGCATTGTGCCTTTTGTATTTAATTCCGATGCACTATCTGTGTTTCATCGTCAATAAGAAGGTCCAAGGGATACAGTAAACCTGAAATGAAGCATCGGTATCTATAACTAGTGTCACAGGAATGGATCATAACATAGTGAGTCAGAAGAGTCAGTATTCTTGTACTAAATCGGCATTGTGCCTTTTGTATTTAATTTCGATGCCATTTCTGAGTTTCATCGTCAATAAGAAGGTCCAAGGGATACAGTAAACCTGAAGAGGAGCATCGGAATCTATAACTACAGGCACAGGAATGGATCAAGGTATAGTCAGTAAGAAGAGTCAGTCTTCTTGTACTTAAGTCGGCGTTGTGCATTTTCTATTTAATTCCGATGCAATATCTGTGTATCATCGTCAATAAGAAGGTCCAAGGGATACAGAAAACCTGAAGTGAAGCATCGAAATCTGTAACTAGCGTCACAGGAATGGTTCAAAATATAGGCACTAAGAAGAGTCAGTCTGCTTGTACTTAAGACGGCATTGTGCCTTTTCTATTTAATTCCGATGCAATTTCTGTGTTTCATCGTCAATAAGAAGGTCCAAGGGATACAGTAAACCTTAAGAGGAGCATCAGAATCTATAACTACAGGCACAGGAATGGATCAAGATATAGTCAGTAAGAAGAGTCAGTCTTCTTTTACATAAGTCGGCATTGTGCCTTTTGTATTTAATTCCGATGCACTATCTGTGTTTCATCGTCAATAAGAAGGTAAAAGGGATACAGTAAACCTGAAATGAAGCATCGGAATCTATAACTAGTGTCACAGGAATGGTTCAAAATATAGACAGCAGGAAGATTCAGTTTACACGTACTTAAGTCGGCATTGTGCCTTTTGTATTTATTTCCGATGCAATTTCTCTGTTTCATCGTCAATGCGAAGGTCAGAGGGATACAGTAAACCTGAAGTGAAGCATCTTAATCTATAACTACTGTCACAGGAATGGTTCAAAGAAAACTCAGTAAGAAGAGTCAGTCTTCTTGTACTTAAGTCGGCATTGTGCCTTTTGTATTTTATTCCGATGGAATTCATGTGTTTCATCGTCAATAAGAGGGTCCAAGGGATACAGTAAACCTGAAGTGAAGCATCGGAATCTCTAACTAGTGTAACAGGAATGGTTCAACACAAAGTCAGTAAGAAGAGTCAGTCTGCTTGTACTTAAGACGGCATTGTGCCTTTTCCCATTAATTCCGATGCAATTTCTGTGTTTCATCGTCAATAAGAAGGTCCAAGGGGTACAGAAAACCTGAAGTGAAGCATCGAAATCTGTAACTAGCGTCACAGGAATGGTTCAAATTATAGACACTAAGAAGAGTCAGTCTGCTTGTACTTAAGACGGTAATGTGCCTTTTCTTTTTAATTCCGATGCAATTTCTGTGTTTCATCGTCAATAAGAAGGTCAGAGGGATACAGTGAACCTGTGGTGAAGCATCGGAATCTATAACTAGAGTCACAGGAATGGTTCAAAACATAGACAGTAGGATGAGTCAGTTTTCTTGTACTTAAGTCGGCATTGTGCCTTTTCTATTTAATTCCGATGCACTATCTGTGTTTCATCGTCAATAAGAAGGACCAAGGGATACAGTTAACCAGAAATGAAGCATCGGAATCTATAACCAGTGTCACAGGAATGGTTCAAAACATAGACAGTAGGAAGATTCAGTCTACATGTACTTAAGTCGGCATTGTGCTTTTTGTATTTAATTCCTTTGCAATTACTGTGATTCATCGTCAATAAAAAAGTCAGAGGGATACAGTAAACCTGAGGTGAAGCATCGGAATCTCTAACTAGTGTAACAGGAATGGTTCAAAACATAGACAGTAGGAAGTGTCAGTCTTCTTGTACTTAAGTCGGCATTGTGCCTTTTGTATTTAATTCCGATGCACTATCTATGTTTCATCGTCAATAAGAAGGTCCAAGGGATACAGTTAACCTGAAATGAAGCATCGGAATCTATAACTAGTGTCACAGGAATGGTTCAAAACATAGACAGTAGGAAGATTCAGTCTACATGTACTTAAGTCGGCATTGTGCCTTTTGTATTTAATTCCTTTGCAATTACTGTGTTCATCGTCAATAAAAAAGTCAGAGGGATACAGTAAACCTGAGGTGAAGCATCGGAATCTCTAACTAGTGTAACAGGAATGGTTCAACACATAGTCAGTAAGAAGAGTCGGTCAACTTGTACTTAAGACGGCATTGTGCCTTTTCTATTTAATTCCGATGCAATTTCTGTGTTTCATCGTCAATAAGAAGGTCGAAGGGATACAGTAAACCTGAAGTGAAGCACCGGAATCTGTAACTAGCGTCACAGGAAAGGTTCAAAACATAGACACTTAAAAGAGTCAGTCCGCTTGTTCTTAAGACGGCATTGTGCCTTTTCTATTTAATTCCGATGCAATTTCTGTGTTTCATCGTCTATAAGAAGGTCAGAGGGATACAGTGAACCTGAGGTTAAGCATCGGAATCTATAACTAGTGTCACAGGAATGGTTCAAAACATAGACAGTAGAAAGAGTCAGTCTTCTTGTACTTAAGTCGGCATTGTGCCTTTTATATTTAATTCCGTTGCAATTTCTGTGTTTCATCGTCAAAAAGAAGGTCAAAGGGATACAGTAAATCTGAAGTGAAGCATGGGAATCTATAACTAGTGTCACAGGAATGTTTCAAAACATAGACAGTAGGAAAAGTCAGTCTTCTTGTGCTTAAGTTGGCAATGTGCCTTTTGTATTTAATTCCGATGCACTATCTGTGTTTCATCGTCAACAAGAAGGTCCAAGGGATACAGTAAACCTGAAATAAAGCTTCGGAATCTATAACTAGTGTCACAGGAATGATTCAAACATAGACAGTAGGAAGATTCAGAATACATGTACTTAAGTCGGCATTGTGCCTTTTGTATTTATATCCGATGCAATTTCTGTGTTTCATCGTCAATAAGAAGGTCAGCAGGATACAGTAAACCTGAAGTGAAGCATCGGAATCTATAACTAGTGTCACAGGAATGGTTCAATATATACTCAGTAAGAAGAGTCAGTCTTCTTGTACTTAAGTCGGCATTGTGCCTTTTGTATTTAATTCCGATGCAATTTCTGTGTTTCATCGTCAACAAGAAGGTCCAAGGGATACAGTAAACCTGAATTGGAGCATCGGAATCTGTCACTAGTGTCACAGGAATGGTTCAAAACATAGACAGTAAGAAGAGTCAGTTTCTTGTACTTAAGTCGGCATTGTGCCCTTTTCAATTTAATTCCGATGCAATTACTGTGTTTCATCGTCATTAAGAAGGTCAGAGGGATACAGTAAACCTGAAGTGAAGCATCGGAATATCTAACTAGTGTCACAGGTATGGTTCAACACATTGTCAGTAAGAAGAGTCAGTCTTCTTGTACTTAAGTTGGCATTGTGCCTTTTGTATTTCATTCCGATGCAATTTCTGTGTTTCATCGTCAATAAGTAGGTCCATGGGATACAGTAAACCTGAAGTGAAGCATCGGAATGTGTAACTAACGTCACAGGAATGGTTCAAAACATGGACACTAAGAAGAGTCAGTCTGTTTGTACTTAAGACGGCATTTTGCCTTTACTATTTAATTCCGATGCAATTTCTGTGTTTCATCGTCAATAAAAAGATCAGAGGGATACAGTGAACCTGAGATGAAGCATCGGAATCTATAACTAGTGTCACAGCAATGGTTCAAACATAGACAGTAGGAAGAGTCTGTCTTCTTGGACTTGAGTCGGCATTGTGCCTTTTCTATTTAATTCCGATGCAATTTCTGTGTTTCATCGTCAATAAGAAGGTCCAAGGGATACAGTAATCCTGAAGAGAAGGATCGGAATCTATAACTAGAGTCACAGGAATGGATCAAGATATAGTCATTAAGAAGAGTCAGTCTTCTTGTACTTAAGTCGGCATTGTGCCTTTTCTATTTAATTCCGATGCAATTTATGTGTTTCATCGTCAAAAAGAAGGTCAGAGGGATGCAGTAAACCTGAAGTGAAGCATCGGAATCTATAACTAGTGTCACAGGAATGGTTCAAAACATAGACAGTAGGAAGAGTCAGTCCTTTTGTACTTAAGTTGGCATTGTGCCTTTTGTATTTAATTCCGATGCACTATCTGTGTTTCATCGTCAATAAGAAGGTCCAAGGGATACAGTAAACCTGAAATGAAGCATCGGATTCTATAACTAGTGTCACAGGAATGGTTAAAAACATAGGCAGTAGGCAGATTCAGTTTACATGTACTTAAGTCGGCATTGTGCGTTTTGTATTTATTTCCGATGCAATTTCTGTGTTTCATCGTCAATACGAAAGTCAGAGGGATACAGTGAACCTGAAATGAAGCATCGGTATCTATAACTAGTGTCACAGGAATGGTTCATAACATAGTGAGTCAGAAGAGTCAGTCTTCTTGTACTTAAGTCGGCATTGTGCCTTTTGTATTTAATTTCGATGCCATTTCTGAGTTTCATCGTCAATAAGAAGGTCCAAGGGATACAGTAAACCTGAAGAGGAGCATCGGAATCTATAACTACAGGCACAGGAATGGATCAAGGTATAGTCAGTAAGAAGAGTCAGTCTTCTTGTACTTCAGTCGGCATTGTGCATTTTCTATTAATTCCGATGCAATATCTGTGTTTCATCGTCAGTAAGAAGTTCCAAGGGATACAGAAAACCTGAAGTGAAGCATCGGAATCTATAACTAGTGCCACAGGAATGGTTCAAAACATAGACAGTAGGAAGAGTCAGTCCTTTTGTACTTAAGTTGGCATTGTGCCTTTTGTATTTAATTCCGATGCACTATCTGTGTTTCATCGTCAATAAGAAGGTCCAAGGGATACAGTAAACCTGAAATGAAGCATCGGATTCTATAACTAGCGTCACAGGAATGGTTCAAAATATAGACACTAAGAAGAGTCAGTCTGCTTGTACTTAAGACGGCATTGTGCCTTTTCTATTTAATTCCGATGAAATTTCTTAGTTTCATCGTCAATAAGAAGGTCAGAGGGATACAGTGAACCTAAGATGAAGCATCGGAATCTATAACTAGTGTCACAGGAATGGTTCAAAACATAGACAGTAGGAAGAGTCAGTCTTCTTGTACTTAAGTCGGCATTGTGTCTTTTCTATTTAATTCAGATTCAATTTCTGTGTTTCATCGTCAAAAAGAAGGTCAAAGGGATACAGTAAATCTGAAGTGAAGCATCGGAATCTATAACTAGTGTCACAGGAATGTATCAAAGCATAGACAGTAGGAAAAGTCAGTCTTCTTGTGCTTAAGTTGGCAATGTGCCTTTTGTATTTAATTCCGATGCACTATCTGTGTTTAATCGTCAACAAGAAGGTCCAAGGGATACAGTAAACCCGAAATAAAGCATTGGAATCTATAACTAGTGTCACAGGAATGATTCAAACATAGACAGTAGGAAGATTCAGTCTACATGTACTTAAGTCGGCATTGTGCCTTTTGTATTTATATCCGATGCAATTTCTGTGTTTCATCGTCAGTAAGTAGGTCAGAGGGATACAGTAAACCTGAAGTGAAGCATCGGAATCTATAACTAGTGTCACAGGAATGGTTCAATATGTACTCAGTAAGAAGAGTCAGTCTTCTTGTACTTAAGTCGGCATTGTGCCTTTTGTATTTAATTCCGATGCAATTTCTGTGTTTCATCGTCAACAAGAAGGTCCAAGGGATACAGTAAACCTGAATTGGAGCATCGGAATCTGTCACTAGTGTCACAGGAATGGTTCAAAACATAGACAGTAATAAGAGACAGTTTTTTGTACTTAAGTCGGCATTGTGCCCTTTTCAATTTAATTCCGATGCAATTACTGATTTCATCGTCATTAAGAAGGTCAGAGGGATACAGTAAACCTGAAGTGAAGCATCGGAATCTCTAACTAGTGTCACAGGTATGGTTCAACACATTGTCAGTAAGAAGAGTCAGTCTTCTTGTACTTAAGTCGGCATTGTGCCTTTTGTATTTCATTCCGATGCAATTTCGGTTTTTCATCGTCAATAAGAAGGTCCATGGGATACAGTAAACCTGAAGTGAAGCATCGGAATGTGTAACTAACGTCACAGGAATGGTTCAAAACATGGACACTAAGAAGAGTCAGTCTGTTTGTACTTAAGACGGCATTTTGCCTTTACTATTTAATTCTGATGCAATTTCTGTGTTTCATCGTCAATAAAAAGATCAGAGGGATACATTGAACCTGAGGTGAAGCATCGGAATCTATAACTAGTGTCAAAGCAATGGTTCAAAACATAGACATTAGGAAGAGTCAGTCTTCTTGGACTTAAGTCGGCATTGTGCCTTTTCTATTTAATTCCGATGCAATTTCTGTGTTTCATCGTCAATAAGAAGGTCCAAGGGATACAGTAATCCTGAAGAGAAGCATCGGAATCTATAACTAGAGTCACAGGAATGGATCAAGATATAGTCAGTAAGAAGAGTCAGTCTTCTTGTACTTAAGTCGGCATTGTGCCTTTTCTATTTAATTCCGATGCAATTTCTGTGTTTCATCGTCAAAAAGAAGGTCCGAGGGATACAGTATACCTGAAGTGAAGCATCGGAATCTATAACTAGTGTCACAGGAATGGTTCAAAACATAGACAGTAGGAAGAGTCAGTCTTCTTGTACTTAAGTCGGCATTGTGCATTTTCTATTTAAATCCGATGCGTTATCTGTGTATCATCGTCAATAAGAAGGTCCAAGGGATACAGAATACCTGAAGTGAAGCATCGAAATCTGTAACTAGCGTCACAGGAATGGTTCAAAATATAGGCACTAAGAAGAGTCAGTCTGCTTGTACTTAAGACGGCATTGTGCCTTTTCTATTTAACTCCGATGCAATTTCTGTGTTTCATCGTCAATAAGAAGGTCCAAGAGATACAGTAAACCTTAAGAGGAGCATCGGAATCTATAACTACAGGCACAGAAATGGATCAAGATATAGTCAGTAAGAAGAGTCAGTCTTCTTTTACATAAGTCGGCATTGTACCTTTTGTATTTAATTCCGATGCACTATCTGTGTTTCATCGTCAATAAGAAGGTAAAAGGGATACATTTAACCTGAAATGAAGCATCGGAATCTATAACTAGTGTCACAGGAATGGTTCAAAATATAGACAGCAGGAAGATTCAGTTTACACGTACTTAAGTCGGCATTGTGCCTTTTGTATTTATTTCCGATGCAATTTCTGTGTTTCATCGTCAATGCGATGGTCAGAGGGATACAGTAAACCTGAAGTGAAGCATCTTAATCTATAACTACTGTCACAGGAATGGTTCAAAGCATACTCAGTAAGAAGAGTCAGTCTTCTTGTACTTAAGTCGGCATTGTGCCTTTTGTATTTAATTCCGATGCAATTCATGTGTTTCATCGTCAATAAGAGGGTCCAAAGGATACGGTAAACCTGAAGTGAAGCATCGGAATCTCTAACTAGTGTAACAGGAATGGTTCAACACAAAGTCAGTAAGAAGAGTCAGTCTGCTTGTACTTAAGACGGCATTGTGCCTTTTCCCATTAATTCCGATGCAATTTCTGTGTTTCTTCGTCAATAAGAAGGTCCAAGGGGTACAGGAAACCTGAAGTGAAGCATCGAAATCTGTAACTAGCGTCACAGGAATGGTTCAAATTATAGACACTAAGAAGAGTCAGTCTGCTTGTACTTAAGACGGTATTGTGCCTTTTCCATTTAATTCCGATGCAATTTCTGTGTTTCATCGTCAATAAGAAGGTCAGAGGGATACAGTGAACCTGAGGTGAAGCATCGGAATCTATAACTAGAGTCACAGGAATGGTTCAAAACATAGACAGTAGGTAGAGTCAGTCTTCTTGTACTTAAGTCGGCATTGTGCCTTTTGTATTTAATTCCGATGCACTATCTGTGTTTCATCGTCAATAAGAAGTTCCAAGGGATACAGTTAACCTTAAATGAAGCATCGGAATCTATAACTAGTGTCACAGGAATGGTTCAAAACATAGACAGTAGGAAGATTCAGTCTACATGTACTTAAGTCGGCATTGTGCCTTTTGTATTTAATTCCTTTGCAATTACTGTGATTCATCGTCAATAAAAAAGTCAGAGGGATACAGTAAACCTGAGGTGAAGCATGGGAATCTCTAACTAGTGTAACAGGAATGGTTCAAAACATAGACAGTAGGAAGAGTCAGTCTTCTTGTACTTAAGTCGGCATTGTGCCTTTTGTATTTAATTCCGATGCACTATCTGTGTTTCATCGTCAATAAGAAGGTCCAAGGGATACAGTAAACCTTAAATGAAGCATCGGAATCTATAACTAGAGTCACAGGAATGGATCAAAACATAGACAGTAGGAAGAGTCAGTCTTCTTGTACTTAAGTCGGCATTGTGCCTTTTCTATTTTTATTCCGATGCAATTTCTGTGTTTCATCGTCAATAAGAAGGTCGAAGGGATACAGTAAACCTGAAGTGAAGCACCGGAATCTGTAACTAGCGTCACAGGAAAGGTTCAAAACATAGATACTTAAAAGAGTCAGTCTGCTTGTCCTTAATACGGCATTGTGCCTTTTCTATTTAATTCCGATGCAATTTCTGTGTTTCATCGTCTACAAGAAGGTCAGAGGGATACAGTGAACCTGAGGTTAAGCATCGGAATCTATAACTAGTGTCACAGGAGTGGTTCAAAACATAGACAGTAGGAAGAGTCAGTCTTCTTGTACTTAAGTCGGCATTGTGCCTTTTATATTTAATTCAGTTGCAATTTCTGTGTTTCATCGTCAAAAAGAAGGTCAGAGGGATACAGTAAACCTGAAGTGAAGCATCGGAATCTATAACTAGTGTCACAGGAATGGTTCAACACAAAGTCAGTAAGAAGAGTCAGTCTGCTTGTACTTAAGACGGCATTGTGCCTTTTCCCATTAATTCCGATGCAATTTCTGTGTTTCATCGTCAATAAGAAGGTCCAAGGGGTACAGAAAACCTGAAGTGAAGCATCGAAATCTGTAACTAGCGTCACAAGAATGGTTCAAATTATAGACACTAAGAAGAGTCAGTCTGCTTGTACTTAAGACGGTAATGTGCCTTTTCTTTTTAATTCCGATGCAATTTCTGTGTTTCATCGTCAATAAGAAGGTCAGAAGGATACAGTGAACCTGTGGTGAAGCATCGGAATCTATAACTAGAGTCACAGGAATGGTTCAAAACATAGACAGTAGGATGAGTCAGTTTTCTTGTACTTAAGTCGGCATTGTGCCTTTTCTATTTAATTCCGATGCACTATCTGTGTTTCATCGTCAATAAGAAGGACCAAGGGATACAGTTAACCAGAAATGAAGCATCGGAATCTATAACTAGTGTCACAGGAATGGTTCAAAACATAGACAGTAGGAAGATTCAGTCTACATGTACTTAAGTCGGCATTGTGCTTTTTGTATTTAATTCCTTTGCAATTACTGTGATTCATCGTCAATAAAAAAGTCAGAGGGATACAGTAAACCTGAGGTGAAGCATCGGAATCTCTAACTAGTGTAACAGGAATGGTTCAAAACATAGACAGTAGGAAGTGTCAGTCTTCTTGTACTTAAGTCGGCATTGTGCCTTTTGTATTTAATTCCGATGCACTATCTATGTTTCATCGTCAATAAGAAGGTCCAAGGGATACAGTTAACCTGAAATGAAGCATCGGAATCTATAACTACTGTCACAGGAATGGTTCAAAACATAGACAGTAGGAAGATTCAGTCTACATGTACTTAAGTCGGCATTGTGCCTTTTGTATTTAATTCCTTTGCAATTACTGTGTTCATCGTCAATAAAAAAGTCAGAGGGATACAGTAAACCTGAGGTGAAGCATCGGAATCTCTAACTAGTGTAACAGGAATGGTTCAACACATAGTCAGTAAGAAGAGTCGGTCAACTTGTACTTAAGACGGCATTGTGCCTTTTCTATTTAATTCCGATGCAATTTCTGTGTTTCATCGTCAATAAGAAGGTCGAAGGGATACAGTAAACCTGAAGTGAAGCACCGGAATCTGTAACTAGCGTCACAGGAAAGGTTCAAAACATAGACACTTAAAAGAGTCAGTCCGCTTGTTCTTAAGACGGCATTGTGCCTTTTCTATTTAATTCCGATGCAATTTCTGTGTTTCATCGTCTATAAGAAGGTCAGAGGGATACAGTGAACCTGAGGTTAAGCATCGGAATCTATAACTAGTGTCACAGGAATGGTTCAAAACATAGACAGTAGAAAGAGTCAGTCTTCTTGTACTTAAGTCGGCATTGTGCCTTTTATATTTAATTCCGTTGCAATTTCTGTGTTTCATCGTCAAAAAGAAGGTCAAAGGGATACAGTAAATCTGAAGTGAAGCATGGGAATCTATAACTAGTGTCACAGGAATGTTTCAAAACATAGACAGTAGGAAAAGTCAGTCTTCTTGTGCTTAAGTTGGCAATGTGCCTTTTGTATTTAATTCCGATGCACTATCTGTGTTTCATCGTCAACAAGAAGGTCCAAGGGATACAGTAAACCTGAAATAAAGCTTCGGAATCTATAACTAGTGTCACAGGAATGATTCAAACATAGACAGTAGGAAGATTCAGAATACATGTACTTAAGTCGGCATTGTGCCTTTTGTATTTATATCCGATGCAATTTCTGTGTTTCATCGTCAATAAGAAGGTCAGCAGGATACAGTAAACCTGAAGTGAAGCATCGGAATCTATAACTAGTGTCACAGGAATGGTTCAATATATACTCAGTAAGAAGAGTCAGTCTTCTTGTACTTAAGTCGGCATTGTGCCTTTTGTATTTAATTCCGATGCAATTTCTGTGTTTCATCGTCAACAAGAAGGTCCAAGGGATACAGTAAACCTGAATTGGAGCATCGGAATCTGTCACTAGTGTCACAGGAATGGTTCAAAACATAGACAGTAAGAAGAGTCAGTTTCTTGTACTTAAGTCGGCATTGTGCCCTTTTCAATTTAATTCCGATGCAATTACTGTGTTTCATCGTCATTAAGAAGGTCAGAGGGATACAGTAAACCTGAAGTGAAGCATCGGAATATCTAACTAGTGTCACAGGTATGGTTCAACACATTGTCAGTAAGAAGAGTCAGTCTTCTTGTACTTAAGTTGGCATTGTGCCTTTTGTATTTCATTCCGATGCAATTTCTGTGTTTCATCGTCAATAAGAAGGTCCATGGGATACAGTAAACCTGAAGTGAAGCATCGGAATGTGTAACTAACGTCACAGGAATGGTTCAAAACATGGACACTAAGAAGAGTCAGTCTGTTTGTACTTAAGACGGCATTTTGCCTTTACTATTTAATTCCGATGCAATTTCTTTGTTTCATCGTCAATAAAAAGATCAGAGGGATACAGTGAACCTGAGATGAAGCATCGGAATCTATAACTAGTGTCACAGCAATGGTTCAAACATAGACAGTAGGTAGAGTCTGTCTTCTTGGACTTGAGTCGGCATTGTGCCTTTTCTATTTAATTCCGATGCAATTTCTGTGTTTCATCGTCAATAAGAAGGTCCAAGGGATACAGTAATCCTGAAGAGAAGGATCGGAATCTATAACTAGAGTCACAGGAATGGATCAAGATATAGTCATTAAGAAGAGTCAGTCTTCTTGTACTTAAGTCGGCATTGTGCCTTTTCTATTTAATTCCGATACAATTTATGTGTTTCATCGTCAAAAAGAAGGTCAGAGGGATGTAGTAAACCTGAAGTGAAGCATCGGAATCTATAACTAGTGTCACAGGAATGGTTCAAAACATAGACAGTAGGAAGAGTCAGTCCTTTTGTACTTAAGTTGGCATTGTGCCTTTTGTATTTAATTCCGATGCACTATCTGTGTTTCATCGTCAATAAGAAGGTCCAAGGGATACAGTAAACCTGAAATGAAGCATCGGATTCTATAACTAGTGTCACAGGAATGGTTAAAAACATAGGCAGTAGGCAGATTCAGTTTACATGTACTTAAGTCGGCATTGTGCGTTTTGTATTTATTTCCGATGCAATTTCTGTGTTTCATCGTCAATACGAAAGTCAGAGGGATACAGTGAACCTGAAATGAAGCATCGGTATCTATAACTAGTGTCACAGGAATGGTTCATAACATAGTGAGTCAGAAGAGTCAGTCTTCTTGTACTTAAGTCGGCATTGTGCCTTTTGTATTTAATTTCGATGCCATTTCTGAGTTTCATCGTCAATAAGAAGGTCCAAGGGATACAGTAAACCTGAAGAGGAGCATCGGAATCTATAACTACAGGCACAGGAATGGATCAAGGTATAGTCAGTAAGAAGAGTCAGTCTTCTTGTACTTCAGTCGGCATTGTGCATTTTCTATTAATTCCGATGCAATATCTGTGTTTCATCGTCAGTAAGAAGTTCCAAGGGATACAGAAAACCTGAAGTGAAGCATCGAAATCTGTAACTAGCGACACAGGAATGGTTCAAAATATAGACACTAAGAAGAGTCAGTCTGCTTGTACTTAAGACGGCATTGTGCCTTTTCTATTTAATTCCGATGAAATTTCTTAGTTTCATCGTCAATAAGAAGGTCAGAGGGATACAGTGAACCTAAGATGAAGCATCGGAATCTATAACTAGTGTCACAGGAATGGTTCAAAACATAGACAGTAGGAAGAGTCAGTCTTCTTGTACTTAAGTCGGCATTGTGTCTTTTCTATTTAATTCAGATTCAATTTCTGTGTTTCATCGTCAAAAAGAAGGTCAAAGGGATACAGTAAATCTGAAGTGAAGCATCGGAATCTATAACTAGTGTCACAGGAATGTATCAAAACATAGACAGTAGGAAAAGTCAGTCTTCTTGTGCTTAAGTTGGCAATGTGCCTTTTGTATTTAATTCCGATGCACTATCTGTGTTTAATCGTCAACAAGAAGGTCCAAGGGATACAGTAAACCCGAAATAAAGCATTGGAATCTATAACTAGTGTCACAGGAATGATTCAAACATAGACAGTAGGAAGATTCAGTCTACATGTACTTAAGTCGGCATTGTGCCTTTTGTATTTATATCCGATGCAATTTCTGTGTTTCATCGTCAGTAAGTAGGTCAGAGGGATACAGTAAACCTGAAGTGAAGCATCGGAATCTATAACTAGTGTCACAGGAATGGTTCAATATGTACTCAGTAAGAAGAGTCAGTCTTCTTGTACTTAAGTCGGCATTGTGCCTTTTGTATTTAATTCCGATGCAATTTCTGTGTTTCATCGTCAACAAGAAGGTCCAAGGGATACAGTAAACCTGAATTGGAGCATCGGAATCTGTCACTAGTGTCACAGGAATGGTTCAAAACATAGACAGTAATAAGAGACAGTTTTTTGTACTTAAGTCGGCATTGTGCCCTTTTCAATTTAATTCCGATGCAATTACTGATTTCATCGTCATTAAGAAGGTCAGAGGGATACAGTAAACCTGAAGTGAAGCATCGGAATCTCTAACTAGTGTCACAGGTATGGTTCAACACATTGTCAGTAAGAAGAGTCAGTCTTCTTGTACTTAAGTCGGCATTGTGCCTTTTGTATTTCATTCCGATGCAATTTCGGTTTTTCATCGTCAATAAGAAGGTCCATGGGATACAGTAAACCTGAAGTGAAGCATCGGAATGTGTAACTAACGTCACGGGAATGGTTCAAAACATGGACACTAAGAAGAGTCAGTCTGTTTGTACTTAAGACGGCATTTTGCCTTTTCTATTTAATTCTGATGCAATTTCTGTGTTTCATCGTCAATAAAAAGATCAGAGGGATACATTGAACCTGAGGTGAAGCATCGGAATCTATAACTAGTGTCAAAGCAATGGTTCAAAACATAGACATTAGGAAGAGTCAGTCTTCTTGGACTTAAGTCGGCATTGTGCCTTTTCTATTTAATTCCGATGCAATTTCTGTGTTTCATCGTCAATAAGAACGTCCAAGGGATACAGTAATCCTGAAGAGAAGCATCGGAATCTATAACTAGAGTCACAGGAATGGATCAAGATATAGTCAGTAAGAAGAGTCAGTCTTCTTGTACTTAAGTCGGCATTGTGCCTTTTCTATTTAATTCCGATGCAATTTCTGTGTTTCATCGTCAAAAAGAAGGTCAGAGGGATACAGTAAACCTGAAGTGAAGCATCGGAATCTATAACTAGTGTCACAGGAATGGTTCAAAACATAGACAGTAGGAAGAGTCAGTCTTCTTGTACTTAAGTCGGCATTGTGCATTTTCTATTTAAATCCGATGCGTTATCTGTGTATCATCGTCAATAAGAAGGTCCAAGGGATACAGAAAACCTGAAGTGAAGCATCGAAATCTGTAACTAGCGTCACAGGAATGGTTCAAAATATAGGCACTAAGAAGAGTCAGTCTGCTTGTACTTAAGACGGCATTGTGCCTTTTCTATTTAACTCCGATGCAATTTCTGTGTTTCATCGTCAATAAGAAGGTCCAAGAGATACAGTAAACCTTAAGAGGAGCATCGGAATCTATAACTACAGGCACAGAAATGGATCAAGATATAGTCAGTAAGAAGAGTCAGTCTTCTTTTACATAAGTCGGCATTGTACCTTTTGTATTTAATTCCGATGCACTATCTGTGTTTCATCGTCAATAAGAAGGTAAAAGGGATACATTTAACCTGAAATGAAGCATCGGAATCTATAACTAGTGTCACAGGAATGGTTCAAAATATAGACAGCAGGAAGATTCAGTTTACACGTACTTAAGTCGGCATTGTGCCTTTTGTATTTATTTCCGATGCAATTTCTGTGTTTCATCGTCAATGCGATGGTCAGAGGGATACAGTAAACCTGAAGTGAAGCATCTTAATCTATAACTACTGTCACAGGAATGGTTCAAAGCATACTCAGTAAGAAGAGTCAGTCTTCTTGTACTTAAGTCGGCATTGTGCCTTTTGTATTTAATTCCGATGCAATTCATGTGTTTCATCGTCAATAAGAGGGTCCAAAGGATACGGTAAACCTGAAGTGAAGCATCGGAATCTCTAACTAGTGTAACAGGAATGGTTTAACACAAAGTCAGTAAGAAGAGTCAGTCTGCTTGTACTTAAGACGGCATTGTGCCTTTTCCCATTAATTCCGATGCAATTTCTGTGTTTCTTCGTCAATAAGAAGGTCCAAGGGGTACAGGAAACCTGAAGTGAAGCATCGAAATCTGTAACTAGCGTCACAGGTATGGTTCAAATTATAGACACTAAGAAGAGTCAGTCTGCTTGTACTTAAGACGGTATTGTGCCTTTTCCATTTAATTCCGATGCAATTTCTGTGTTTCATCGTCAATAAGAAGGTCAGAGGGATACAGTGAACCTGAGGTGAAGCATCGGAATCTATAACTAGAGTCACAGGAATGGTTCAAAACATAGACAGTAGGTAGAGTCAGTCTTCTTGTACTTAAGTCGGCATTGTGCCTTTTGTATTTAATTCCGATGCACTATCTGTGTTTCATCGTCAATAAGAAGGTCCAAGGGATACAGTTAACCTTAAATGAGGCATCGGAATCTATAACTAGTGTCACAGGAATGGTTCAAAACATAGACAGTAGGAAGATTCAGTCTACATGTACTTAAGTCGGCATTGTGCCTTTTGTATTTAATTCCTTTGCAATTACTGTGATTCATCGTCAATAAAAAAGTCAGAGGGATACAGTAAACCTGAGGTGAAGCATGGGAATCTCTAACTAGTGTAACAGGAATGGTTCAAAACATAGACAGTAGGAAGAGTCAGTCTTCTTGTACTTAAGTCGGCATTGTGCCTTTGTATTTAATTCCGATGCACTATCTGTGTTTCATCGTCAATAAGAAGGTCCAAGGGATACAGTAAACCTTAAATGAAGCATCGGAATCTATAACTAGAGTCACAGGAATGGTTCAAAACATAGACAGTAGGAAGAGTCAGTCTTCTTGTACTTAAGTCGGCATTGTGCCTTTTCTATTTTTATTCCGATGCAATTTCTGTGTTTCATCGTCAATAAGAAGGTCGAAGGGATACAGTAAACCTGAAGTGAAGCACCGGAATCTGTAACTAGCGTCACAGGAAAGGTTCAAAACATAGATACTTAAAAGAGTCAGTCTGCTTGTCCTTAATACGGCATTGTGCCTTTTCTATTTAATTCCGATGCAATTTCTGTGTTTCATCGTCTACAAGAAGGTCAGAGGGATACAGTGAACCTGAGGTTAAGCATCGGAATCTATAACTAGTGTCACAGGAGTGGTTCAAAACATAGACAGTAGGAAGAGTCAGTCTTCTTGTACTTAAGTCGGCATTGTGCCTTTTATATTTAATTCAGTTGCAATTTCTGTGTTTCATCGTCAAAAAGAAGGTCAGAGGGATACAGTAAACCTGAAGTGAAGCATCGGAATCTATAACTAGTGTCACAGGAATGGTTCAATATATACTCAGTAAGAAGAGTCAGACTTCTTGTACTTAAGTCGGCATTATGCCTTTTGTATTTAATTCCGTTGCAATTTCCGTGTTTCATCGTCAACAAGAAGGTCCAAGGGATACAGTAAACCTGAATTGGAGCATCGGAATCTGTCACTAGTGTCACAGGAATGGTTCAAAACATAGACAGTAAGAAGAGTCAGTTTCTTGTACTTAAGTCGGCATTGTGCACTTTTCAATTTAATTCCGATGCAATTACTGTGTTTCATCGTCATTAAGAAGGTCAGAGGGATACAGTAAACCTGAAGTGAAGCATCGGAATCTCTAACTAGTGTCACAGGTATGGTTCAAAACATAGACAGTAGGAAGAGTCTGTCTTCTTGGACTTGAGTCGGCATTGTGCCTTTTCTATTTAATTCCTATGCAATTTCTGTGTTTCATCGTCAATAAGAAGGTCCAAGGGATACAGTAAACCTGAAGTGAAGCATCGGAATCTATAACTAGTGTCACAGGAATGGTTCAAAACATAGACAGTAGGAAGAGTCAGTCCTTTTGTACTTAAGTAGGCATTGTGCCTTTTGTATTTAATTCCGATGCATTATCTGTGTTTCATCGTCAATAAGAAGGTCCAAGGGATACAGTAAACCCGAAATGAAGCATCGGATTCTATAACTAGTGTCACAGGAATGGTTCAAAACATAGGCAGTAGGCAGATTCAGTTTACATGTACTTAAGTCGGCATTGTGCATTTTGTATTTATTTCCGATGCAATTTCTGTGTTTCATCGTCAATACGAAAGTCAGAGGGATACAGTGAACCTGAAATGAAGCATCGGTATCTATAACTAGTGTCACAGGAATGGTTCATAACATAGTGAGTCAGAAGAGTCAGTCTTCTTGTACTTAAATCGGCATTGTGCCTTTTGTATTTCATTTCGATGCCATTTCTGAGTTTCATCGTCAATAAGAAGGTCCAAGGGATACAGTAAACCTGAAGAGGAGCATCGGAATCTATAACTACAGGCACAGGAATGGATCAAGGTATAGTCTGTAAGAAGACTCAGTCTTCTTGTACTTCAGTCGGCGTTGTGCATTTTCTATTTAATTCCGATGCAATTCATGTGTTTCATCGTCAATAAGAGGGTCCAAAGGATACAGTAAACTTAAGTGAAGCATCGGAATCCCTAACTAGTGTAACAGGAATGGTTCAACACAAAGTCAGTAAGAAGAGTCAGTCTGCTTGTACTTAAGACGGCATTGTGACTTTTCTATTTAATTCCGATGCAATTTCTGTGTTTCATCGTCAATAAGAAGGTCCAAGGGATACAGAAAACCTGAAGTGAAGCATCGAAATCTGCAACTAGCGTCACAGGAATGGTTCAAATTATAGGCACTAAGAAGAGTCAGTCTTCTTGTACTTAAGACGGTATTGTGCATTTTCTATTTAATTCCGATGCAATTTCTGTGCTTAATCGTCAATAAGAAGGTCAGAGGGATACACTGAACCTTAGTTGAAGCATCGGAATCTATAACTAGTGTCACAGGAATGGCTCAAAACATAGACAGTAGGAAGAGTCAGTCTTCTTGTACTTAAGTCGGCATTGTGCCTTTTCTATTTAATTCCGATGCAATTTCTGTGTTTCGTCGCCAATAAGATGGTCCAAAGGATACAGTAAACCTGAAGTGAAGCATCGGAATCTATAACTAATGTCACGGAATTCGTTCAATACATTGACAGTAGGAAGAGTAAGTCTTCTTGTACTTAAGTCGGCATTGTGCCTTTTGTATTAAGTTCCGATGTAATTTCTGTGTTTCATCGTCAATAATAAGGTCTTGGGCATACAGTAAACCAGAAGTGAATCATCGGAATCTGGAACTAGTGTCACAGGAATGGTTCAAATCATAGTCAGTAAGAAGAGTCAGTCTTCTTGTACTTAAATCGGCATTGTGCCTTTTGTATTTAATTCCGATGCAATATCTGTGTTACATCGTTAATAAGAAGGTCAGAGGGATATAGTAAACCTGACGAGAAGCATCGTAATCTATAACTAGAGTCACAGGAATGGATCAAGTTATAGTCAGTAAGAAGAGTCAGTTTTCTTGTACTTAAGTCTGCATCGTGCCTTTTCTATTTAATTACGATGCAATTTCTGTGTTTCATCGTCAAAAAGAAGGTCAGAGGGATACAGTAAACCTGAAGTGAAGCATCGGAATCTATAACTTGTGTCACAGGAATGGTTCAAAACATAGACAGTACGAAGAGTCAGTCCTTTTGTACTTAAGTTGGCATTGTGCCTTTTGTATTTAATTCCGATGCACTATCTGTGTTTCATCGTCAATAAGAAGGTCCAAGGGATACAGTAAACCTGAAATGAAGCATCGGATTCTATAACTAGTGACACAGGAATGGTTCAAAACATAGGCAGTAGGAAGATTCAGTTTACATGTACTTAAGTCGGCATTGTGCCCTTTGTATTTATTTCCGATGCAATTTCTGTGTTCCATCGTCAATACGAAGGTCAGAGGGATACAGTAAACCTTAAGTGAAGCATCCCTATCTATAACTAGTGTCACAGGAATAGTTCAAAACATAGTGAGTCAGAAAAGTCAGCCTTCTTGTACTTAAGTCGGCATTGTGCCTTTTATATTTAATTTCGATACCATTTCTGTGTTTCATCGTCAATAAGAAGGTCCAAGGAATACAGTAAACCTGAAGAGGAGCATCGGAATCTATAACTAGAGGCACAGGAATGGATCAAGATATAGTCAGTAAGAAGAGTCATTCTTCTTGTACTTAAGTCGGTATTGTGCCTTTTCTATTTAATTCCGATGCAATTTCTGTGTTTCATCGTCAAAAAGAAGGTCAGAGGGATACAGTAAACCTGAAGTGAAGCATCGGAATCTATAACTAGTGTCACCATAATGGTTCAACACAAGGTCAGTAAGAAAAGTTAGTCTGCTTGTACTTAAGACGGCATTGTGCCTTTTCTATTTAATTCCGATGCAATTTCTGTGTTTCATCGTCACTAAGAAGGTCCAAGGGATACAGTGAACCTGAGGTGAAGCTTCGGAATCTATAACTAGTGTCACAGGAATGGTTCAAAGCATAGACAGTAGGAAGAGTCAGTCTTCTTGTACTTAAGTCGGCATTGTGCCTTTTATATTTAATTCCGTTGCAATTTCTGTGTTTCGTCGCCAATAAGAAGGTCCTAAGGATACAGTAAACCAGAAGTGAAGCATCGGAATCCATAACTAATAGCACGGGATTCGTTCAAAACATAGACAGTAGGAAGAGTCAGTCTTCTTGTACTTAAGTCGGCATTTTGCCTTTTGTATTTCATTCGGATGCAATTTCTGTGTTTTATCGTCAATACGAAGGTCCGAGGGATACATTAAACCAGAAGTGAAGCATCGGAATCTGGAACTAGTGTCACAGGAATGGTTCAAATCATAGTCAGTAAGAAGAGTCAACCTTATTGTACATAAGTCAGCATTGTGCATTTTGTATTTAATTCCGATGCAATTTCTGTGTTTCATCGTCAGTAAAAAGGTCCAAGGGATACAGTAAACCTGAAGTGAAGCATCGGAACCTATAACTAATGCCACAGGAATTGATCAAGGTATAGTCAGTAAGAAGAGTCAGTCTTCTTGTACTTAAACGCCATTGTGCCTTTTGTATTTAATTCCGATGCAATTTCTGTATTTCGTCAACATTAAGAAGCCCCAAGGGATACAATATACCTGAAGTGAAGCATCGGAATCCATAACTAGTGTCACAGGAATGGTTCAAAGCATAGACAGTAGGAAGAGACAGTCTTCTTGTACATAAGTCGGCATTGTGCCTTTTCTATATAATTCCGATGCAATTTCTGCGTTTCGTCGTCAATAAGAAGGTCCAAGGGATACAGTAAACCTGAAGTGAAGCATCGGAATCTATACCTAGCGTCACAGGAATGGTTCAAAGCATACACAGTAAGTAGAGTCAGTCTTCTTATACTTAAGTCGGCATTTAGACTTTTGTATATAATTCCGATGCAATTTCTGTGTTTCATCGTCAATAAGAAGGTCCAAGGGATACAGTAAACCTGAAGTGAAGCATCGGAATCTATAACTAGTGTCACAGGAACGGATGAAGATATAGTCAGTAGGAACGGACAGTATTCTTGTACTTAAGTCGGCATTGTGCCTTTTCTATTTAATTCCGATGCACTATCTGTGTTTCATCGTCAATAAGAAGGTCCAAGGGATACAGTAAACCTGAAATGACGCATCGGAATCCATAACTAGTCTCACAGGAATGGTTCAAAGCATAGACAGTAGGAAGATTCAGTCTACATGTACTTAAGTCGGCAGTGTGCATTTTGTATTTATTTCCGATGCAATTTCTGTGTTTCATCGTCAATACGAACGTCAGTGGGATACAGTAAACCTGAAGTGAAGCATCGGATTCTATAACTAGTGTCACAGGAATGGTTCAATACATAGTCAGTAAGAAGAGTCAGTCCTTGTACTTAAGTCGGCATTGTGCCTTTTGTATTTAATTTCGATGCAATTTCTGTGTTTCATCGTCAATAAGAAGGGTCAAGGGATACAGTACACCTGAAGTGGGCATCGGAATGTATAACTAGTGTCACAGGAATGGTTCAAAACATAGACAGTAAGAAGAGTCAGTCCTCTCGTACTTAAGTCGGCATTGTGCCCTTTTCAATTTAATTCCGATGCAATTACTGTGACTCATCGTCAATACGAATGTCAGAGGGATACAGTAAATTTGAAGTGAAGCATCGGAATCTCTAACTAGTGTAACAGGAATGGTTCAAAACACGGACAGTGGGAAGAATCAGTCTACATGTACTTAAGTCGGCATTGTGCCTTTTGTATTTATTTCCGATGCAATTTCTGTGTCTCATCGTCAATACGAAGGTCAGAGGGATACAGTAAACCTGAAGTAGAGCATCGGAATCTATAACTAGAGTCACAGGAATGGTTCGAATCATAGACAGTAAGAAGAGTCAGTCTTCATGTACTTAAGTCGCCATTGTGCCCTTTCCGATTTAATTCCGTTGCAATTTCTGAGTTTCATCGTCAATAAAAAAGTCAGAGGGATACAGTAAACCTGAAGTGAAGCATCGGAATCTCTAACTAGTGTAACAGGAATGGTTCAACACATAGTCAGTAAGAAGAGTCAGTCTGCTTGCACTTAAGACGGCATTGTGCCTTTTGTATTTAATTCCGATGCACTCCCTGCGTTTCATCATCAATAAGAAGGCCCAAGGGATACAGTAAACCTGAAATGAAGCATCGGAATCTATAACTAGTGTCACAGGAATGGTTCAAAACACAGACAGTAGGAAGATTCAGTCTACATGTACTTAAGTCGGCAATGTGCCTTTTGTATTTATTTCCGATGTAATATCTGTGTTTCATCGTCAATACGAAGGTCAGAGGGATACAGTAAACCTGAAGTGAAGCATCGGAATCCATAACTAGTGTCACAGGAATGGTTCAAAACATAACCAGTAAGAGGAGTCATCCTTCTTGTACTTAAGTCGGCATTGTGCCTTTTGTATTTAATTCCGATGCAGTTCCTGTGTTTTATCGTCAATAAGGTGGTGCAAGGGATACAGTAAACCTGAAGTAGAGCATCGGAATCTGTAACTAGTGTCACAGGAATGGTTCGAAACGTAGACAGTAAGAAGAGTCAGTCTTCTTGTACTGAAGTCGGCATTGTGCCCTTTTCAGTTTAATTCCGAAGCAATTACTGTGTTTCATCGTCAATAAAAAAGTCAGAGGGATACAGTAAACCTGAAGTGAAGCATCGGAATCTCTAACTAGCGCAACAGGAATGGTTCAACACATAGTCAGTAAGAAAAGTCAGTCTTCTTGTACTTAAGACGGCATTGTGCCTTTTCTATTTAATTCCGATGCAATTTCTGTGTTTCGTCGCCAATAAGAAGGTCCAAAGGATACAGTAAACCTGAAGTGAAGCATCAGAATCAATAACGAATGTCACGGGATTCGTTTAAAGCATAGACAGTAGGAAGAGTCATTCTTCTTGTACTTAAGTCGGCATTGTGCCTTTTGTTTTTAATTCCGATGCAATTTCTGTGTTTCATCGTCAATAAGAAGGTCCTAGGGATACAGTAAACCTGAAGTGAAGCATCGGAATCTATAACTAGTGTCACAGGAATGGTTCAAATCATAGTCAGTAAGAAGAGTCAGTCTTCTTGTACTTAAGTCGGCTTTGTGCCTTTTGTATTTAATTCCGATGCAATATCTGTGTTTCATCGATAATAAGAAGGTCACAGGGAAAGAGTAAACGTGAAGTGAAGCATCGGAACCTACAACTAGTATCACAGGAATGGTTCAAATCATAGTCAGTAAAAAGAGTCAGTCTTCTTGTACTTAAGTCGGCATTGGCCTTTTGTATTTGATTCCGATGCAATATCTGTATTTCATCGTTAATAAGAAGGTCATAGGGATACAGTAAACCTTAAGTGAAGCATCGGAATCTACAACTAGTGTCACAGGAATGGTTCAAATTATAGTCAGTAAGAAGAGTCAACCTTCTTGTACATAAGTCTGCATTGTGCCATTTCTATTTAATCCCGATGCAATTTCTGTGTTTCATCGTCAATAAGATGGGCCTAGGGATACAGTAAACCTGAAGTGAAGCATCGGAATCTGTAACTAGTGTCACAGGAATAGTTCAAAACATAGACACTAAGAAGAGTCAGTCTGCTTGTACTTCAGAAGGCATTGTGCCTTTTCTATTTAATTCCGATGCAATTTCTGTGTTTCAACGTGAATAAGATGGTCAGAGGGATACAGTGAACCTAAGATGAAGCATCGGAATCTATAACTAGTGTCACAGGAATGGTTCAAAACATAGACAGTAGGAAGAGTCAGTCTTCTTGTACTTAAGTCGGCATTGTGCCTTTTCTATTTAATTCCGAAACAAATTCAGTGTTTCGTCGCCAATAAGAAGGTCCAAAGGATACAGTACACCTGAAGTGAATCATCGGAATCTATAGCTAGTGTCATAGGAATGGTTCAAAACATTTTCAGTAAGAAAAGTCAGTCTTCTTGTACTTAAGTCGGCATTGTGCATTTTGTATTTAATTCCGATGCAATTTCTGTATTTCATCGTCAATACGAAGGTCAGAGGGATACAGTCAACCAGACGTGATGCAACATAATCTGTAACTCGTGTCACGGGTAATGTTTCAAATCATAGTCAGTAAGAAAAGTCAGTCATCTTGTACTTAAGTAGGCATTGTGCCTTTTGTATTTAATTCCGATGCAATATCTGTGTTTCATCGTTAATAAGAAATTCAGAGGAATGCAGTAAACCTGAAGTGAAGCATCGGAATCTACTACTAGTGTCACAGGAATGGTTCAAATCATAGTCAGTAAGAAGAGTCAGTCTTCTAGTACTTAAGTCGGCATTGTGCCTTTTGTGTTTCATTCCGATGCAATTTCTGTGATTCATCGTCAGTAAGAATGTCCAAGTGATACAGTAAACCTGAAGTGAAGCTTCGGAATCTATAACTAGTGTCACAGGAATGGATCAAGTTATAGTGAGTAAGAGGAGTCAGTCTCCTTGTACGTAAGACGGCATTGTGCCTTTTGTATTTAATTCTGATGCAATTTCTGTATTTCATCGTCAATAAGAAGGTTAAAGGGATACAGTAAACCTGAAGTGATGCATCGGAATCCATAACTAGTGTCACAGGAATGGTTCAAAACATAGAGAATAGGAAGAGTCAGTCTTCTTGTACATAAGTCGGCATTGTGCCTTTTCTATTTAATTCCGATGCAATTTCTGTGTTTCATCGTCAATACGAAGGTTCAAGGGATACAGTAAATCTGAAGTGAAGCATCGGAATGTGTAACTAGCGTCACAGGAATGGTTCAAAACATAGACACTAAGAAGAGTCAGTCTGCTTGTACTTAAGACGGCATTGTGCCTTTTCTATTTAATTCCGATGCAATTTCTGTGTTTCATCGTCAATACGAAGGTCAGAGGGATACAGTAAACCTGAAGTGAAGCATGGGAATCTATAACTAGCGTCACAGGAATGGTTCAAAACATAGACAGTAAGAAGAGTCAGTCCTCTTGTACTTAAGTCGGCATTTAGAGTTTTGTATTTAATTCCGATGCTATTTCTGCGATTCATCGTCAATAAGAAGGTCCAAGGGATACAGTTAACCTGAAATGAAGCATCGGAATCTATAACTAGTGTCACAGGGATGGTTCAAAACAAATTCAGTAGGAAGAGTCAGTCTTCTTGTACTTAAGTCGGCATTGTGCCTTTTGTATTTAATTCAGATGCTATTTCTGTGTTTCATCGTCAATAAGAAAGTCAGAGGGACACAGTAAACCTTAAGTGAAGCATCTGAATCTATAACTAGTGTCACAGGAATGGTTCAAAACATAGTCAGTAAGAAGAGTCAGTCTTCTTGTATTTAAGTCGGCATTGTGCCTTTTGTATTCAATTACGATTCAATTTCTGTGTTTCATCGTCAATAAGATGGTCAGAGGGATACAGTAAACCTGAAGTGAAGCATCGGAATCTAGAACGTTTGTCACAGGAGTGGTTCAAAACATAGACAGTAAGAAGGGTCCGTCTTCTTGTACTTATGTATTCATTGTGCCTTTTGTATTTAATTCCGATGCAATTTCTGTGTTACATCGTCAATAAGAAGGTCCAAGGTATACAGTTAACCTGAAGTGAAGCATCGGAATCTATAACTAGTGTCACAGGAATGGTTCAAAACATAGACAGTAAGAAGAGTCAGTCTTCTTCTACTTAAGTCGGCATTGTGCCTTTTGTATTTAATTCCGATGCAATTTTTGTGTTTCATCGTCAATAAGAAGGTCCAAGGGATACAGTAAACCTGAAATGAAGCATCGGAATGTGTAACTAGCGTCACAGGAATGTTTCAAAACATAGACAGTAGGAACAGTCAGTCTTCTTGTACTTAAGTCGGCATTGTGCCTTTTCTATTTAATTCCGAAACAAATTCTGTGTTTCGTCGCCAATAAGAAGGTCCAAAGGATATAGTTAACCTGAAGTGAATCATCGGAATCTATAACTAGTGTCATAGGAATGGTTCAAAACATTGTCAGTAAGAAAAGTCAGTCTTCTTTTACTTAAACATAGACAGTAGGAACAGTCAGTCTTCTTGTACTTAAGTCGGCATTGTGCCTTTTCTATTTAATTCCGAAACAAATTCTGTGTTTCGTCGCCAATAAGAAGGTCCAAAGGATATAGTAAACCTGAAGTGAATCATCGGAATCTATAACTAGTGTCATAGGAATGGTTCAAAACATTGTCAGTAAGAAAAGTCAGTCTTCTTTTACTTAAGTCGGCATTGTGCCTTTTGTATTTAATTCCGATGCAATTTCTGTATTTCATCGTCAATACGAAGGGCAGAGGGATACAGTCAACCAGACGTGATGCATCATAATCTATAACTAGTGTCACGGGTAATGGTTCAAATCATAGTCAGTAGGAAAAGTCAGTCTTCTTGTACTTAAGTAGGCAACGTGCCTTTTGTATTTAATTCCGATGCAATATCTGTGTTTCATCGTTAATGAGAAGGTCAGAGGGATGCAGTAAACCTGAAGTGAAGCATCGGAATCTACAACTAGTGTCACAGGAATGGTTCAAATCATAGTCAGTAAGAAGAGTCAGTCTTCTTGTACTTAAGTCGGCATTGTGCCTTTGTGTTTCATTCCGATGCAATTTCTGTGTCTCATCGTCAGTAAGAAGGTCCAAGCGATACAGTAAACCTGAAGTGAAGCTTCGGAATCTATAACTAGTGTCACGGGAATGGATCAAGTTATAGTGAGAATGAAGAGTCAGTCTTCTTGTACGTAAGACGGCATTGTGCATTTTGTATTTAATTCTGATGCAATTTCTGTATTTCATCATCAATAAGAAGGTCCAAGGGATACCGTAAACCTGAAGTGAAGCATCGGAATCCATAACTAGTGTCACAGGAATGGTTCAAAACACAGAGAGTAAGAAGAGTCAGTCTTCTTGTACATAAGTCGGCATTGTGCCATTTCTACTTAATTACGATAAAATTTCTGTGTTTCATCGTCAATAAGAAGGTCCAAGGGATACAGTAAACCAGAAATGAAGCATCGGAATCTATAACTAGTGTCACAGAAATGGTTCAAAACATAGACAGTAGGAAGATTCAGTCTACATGTACTTAAGTAGGCATTGTGCCTTTTGTATTTATTTCCGATGCAATTTCTGTATTTCATCGTCAATACGAAGGTCAGAGGGATACACTAAACCTGAAGTGAAGCATCGGAAGCTATAAGTAGTGTCACAGGAATGGTTCAAACATAGTCAGTAAGAAGAGTCAGTCTTCTTGTACTTAATTCGGCATTGTGCCCTTTTCAATTTCATTCCGATGCAATTACTGTGTTTCATCGTCAATAAAAAGGTGAGAGGGATACAGTAAACCAGAATTGAAGCATCGGAATCTCTAACTAATGTAACAGGAATGGCTCAACACATAGTCAGTAAGAAGAGCCAGTCTGCTTGCACTGAAGTATTCATTGTGCCTTTCCTATTTAATTCCGATGCAATTTCTGTGTTTCATCGTCAATAAGAAGGTCTAAGGGATACAGTAAACCTGAAGTGAAGCATCGGAATCTATAACTAGTGTCACAGGAATGGATCAAGATATAGTCAGTAAGAAGAGTCAGTCTTCTTGTACTTAACTCGGCATTGTGCCTTTTGTATTTAATTTCGATGCAATTTCTGTGTTTCATCGTCAATAAGAAGGTCCAAGGGATACAGTAAACCTGAAGTGAAGCATCGGAAGATATATCTAGTGTCACAGGAATGGTTCAAAACATAGACAGTAAGCAGAGACAGTCTTATTGTACATAAGTCGACATTGTGCCTTTTATATTTAATTCCGATGCAATTTCAGTGTTTCGTCGTCAATAAGAAGGTCCAAGGCATACAGTTAACCTGAAGTGAAGCATCGGAATCTATAACTAGCTTCACAGGAATGGTTCAAAACATAGACAGTAAGAAAAGTCAGTCTTCTTGTACTTAAGTCGGCATTGTGCCTTTTGTATTTATTTCAGATGCTATATCTGTGTTTAATCGTCAATAAGAAGGTCAGAGGGACACAGTAAACCTGAAGTGAAGCATTAGAATCTATAACTATTGTCACAGGAATGGCTCCAAACATAGTCAATAAGAAGAGTGAGTCTTCTTGTACTTAAGTCGGCATTGTGCCTTTTCTATTTAATTGCGATGCAATTTCAGTGTTTCATCGTCAATAAGAAGGTCCAAGGTATACAATAAAGCTGAAGTGAAGCATCGGAATCTATAAGTAGTGTCGCAGGAATGGTTCAAAACAAAGTCAGTAAGAAGAGTCAGTCTTCTTGTATTTAAGTCGGCATTGTGCCTTTTGTATTCAATTCCGATTCAATTTCTGTGTTTCATCGTCTATAAGATGGTCAGAGGGATACAGTAAACCTGAAGTCAAGCATCGAAATCTAGAACGTTAGTCACAGGAATGGTTCAAAACATAAACAGTAAGAAGGGTCCGTCTTCTTGTACTTAAGTATTCATTGTGTTTTTTGTATTTAATTCCGATGCAATTTCTGTGTTACATCGTCAATACGAAGGTCCAAGGTATACAGTTAACCTGAAGTGAAGCATCGGAATCTATAACTAGTGTCACAGGAATGGTTCAAAGCATAGACAGTAACAAGAGTCAGTCTTCTACTTAAGTCGGCATTGTGCCTTTTGTACTTAATTCCGATGCAATTTTTGTGTTTCATCGTCAATAAGAAGGTCCAAGGGATACAGTAAACCTGAAGTGAGCATCGGAATGTGTAACTTGCGTCACAGGAATGGTTCAAAACATAGACACTAAGAAGAGTCAGTCTGCTTGTACTTAAGACGGCATTGTGCCTTTTCTATTTAATTCCGATGCAATTTCTGTGTTTCATCGTCAATACGATGGTGAGAGGGATACAGTGAACCTGAAGTGAAGCATCGGAATCTCTAACTAGTGTCACAGGAATGGTTCAACACATAGTCAGTAAGAAGAGTCAGTCTTCTTGTACTTAAATCGCCATTGTGCACTTATCAATTTAATTCCGATGCAGTTACTGTGTTTCATCGTCAATACGAAGTCCAGAGGGATACAGTAAACCTGAAATGAAGCATCGGAATCTCTAACTGGTGTCACAGGGATGGTTCAACACATAGTCAGTAAAAAGAGTCAGTCTTTTTCTACTTAAGTCGGCATTGTGCCTTTTATATTTAATTTCGATGCAATTTCTGTGTTTCCTCGTCAATAAGAAGGTCCAAGGGATACAGTAAACCTGATGTGAAGCAACGGAATGTGTAACTAGCGTCACAGGAATGGTTCAATACATAGACACTAAGAAGAGTCAGTCTGCTTGTTCTTAAGACGGCATTGTGCCTTTTCTATTTAATTCCGATGCAATTTCTGTGTTTCATCGTCAATAAGAAGGTCAGAGGGATACAGTGAACCGGAAGTGAAGCATCGGAATCTCTAACTAGTGTCACAGGAATGGTTCAACACATAGTCAGTAAGAAGAGTAGGTCTTCTTGTACTTAAGCCGGCATTGTGCCTTTTGTATTTCATTCCGATGCACTATCTGTGTTTCATCGTCAATAAGAAGGTCCAAGGGATACAGTAAACCTGAAATGAAGCATCGCACCTATAACTAGTGTCACAGGAATGGTTCAAACATAGACAGTAGGAAGACTCAGTCTACATGTACCTAAGTCGGCATTGTGCCTTTTGTATTTATATCCGATGCAGTTTCTGTGTTTCATCGTCATTAAGAAGGTCAGAGGGATACAGCAAACCTGAAGTGAAGCATCGGAATCTAAAACTAGTGTCACAGGAATGGTTCAAAGCATAGTGAGTAAGAAGAGTCAGTCTTCTTGTACTTAAGTCGGCATTGTGCCTTTTGTATTTAATTCGGATGCAATTTCTGTGTTTCGTCGTCAATAAGAAGGTCCAAGGGATACAGTAAACCTGAAGTGAAGCATCGGAATCTATAACTAGTGTCACAGGAATGGGTCAAGATATAGTCAGTAAGAAGAGTCAGTCTTCTTGTACTTAAGTCGGCACTGGGCCTTTTGTATTTAATTCCGATGCAATTTCTGTGTTTCATCGTCAATAAGAAGGTCCATGGGATACAGTAAACCTGAAGTGAAGCATCGGAATCCATATCTAGTGTCACAGGAATGGTTCCAAACATAGACAGTAGGAAGAGACAGTCTTCTTATACATAAGTCGACATTGTGCTTTTCTATTTAATTCCGATGCAATTTCTGTGTTTCGTCGTCAATAAGAAGGTCCAATGGATACAGTAAACCTGAAGTGAAGCATCGGAATCTATAACTAGTGTCACAGGAATGGTTCAAAACATAGACAGTAAGAAGAGTCAGTCTTCTTGTACTTAAGTCGGCATTGTGCCATTTTCAATTTAATTCCGATGCAATTACTATGTTTCATCGTCAATACGAAGGTCAGAGGGATACAGTAAACCTGAAATGAAGCATCGGAATCGCTAACTAGTGTCACAGGAATGGTTCAACACATAGTCAGTAAGAAGAGTCAGTCTTCTTGTACTTAAGTCGGCATTGTGCCTTTTGTATTTAATTCCGATGCAATTTCTGTGTTTCATCGTCAATAAGAAGGTCCATGGGATACAGTAAGCCTGAAGTGAAGCATCGGAATGTGTAACTAGCGTCACAGGAATGGTTCAAATCATAGACACTAAGAAGAGTAAGTCTGCTTGTACTTAAGACGGCATTGTGCCTTTTCTATTCAATTCCCATGCAATTTCTGTGTTTCATCGTCAATAAGAAGGTCAGAGGGATACAGTGAACCTGAGGTGAAGCATCGGAATCTATAACTAGTTTCACAGGAATGGTTCAAATCATAGACAGTATGAAGAGTCAGACTTCTTTTACTTAAGTCGGCATTGTGCCTTTTCTATTTAATTCCGATGCAATTACTGTGTTTCATCGTCAATCAGAAGGTCAGAGGGATACAGTAAACCTGAAGTGAAGCATCGGAATCTCTAACTAGGGTCACAGGAATGGTTCAACACATAGTCAGTAAGAAGAGTCAGTCTTCTTGTACTTTAGTCGGCATTGCGCCTTTTGTATTTAATTCCGATGCAATTTCTGTGTTTCATCGTCAGTAAGAAGGTCCAAGGGATACAGTAAACCTGAAGTGAAGCATCGAAATATGTAACTAGCGTCACAGTAATGGTTCAAAACATAGACACTAAGAAGAGTCAGTCTGCTTGTACTTAAGACGGCATTGTGCCTTTTCTATTTAATTCCGATGCAATTTCTGTGTTTCATCGTCAATAAGAAGGTCAGAGTGATACAGTGAAACTGAAGTGAAGCATCGGAATCTCTAACTAGAGTCACAGGAATGGTTCAACACATAGTCAGTAAGAAGAGTCAGTCTTCTTGTACTTAAGTCGGCATTGTGCCTCTTCTATTTAATTCCGATGCACTATCTGTGTTTCATCGTGAATAAGATGGTCTAAGGGATACAGTAAACCTGAAATGAAGCATCGGAATCTATAACTAGTGTCACAGGAAGGGTTCAAACATAGACAGTAGGAAGATTCAGTCTACATGTACTTATGTCTGCATTGTGCCTTTTGTATTTATATACGATGCAATTTCTGTGTTTCATCGTCCATAAGAAGGTCAGAGGGATACAATAAACCTGAAGTGGAGCATAGGAATCTCTAACAAGTGTCACAGGAATGGTTCAAATCATAGACAGTAAGAAGAGTCAGTCTTCTTGTACTTAAGTCGGCATTGTGCACTTTTCAATTTAATTCCGATGCAATTACTGTGTTTCATCGTCAATACGAAGGTCAGAGGGATACTGTAAACCTGAAGTGAAGCTTCGGAATCTCAAACTAGTGTAAGAGGAATGGTTCAACACATAGTCAGTAAGAAGAGTCAGTCTGCTTGCACTTAAGACGGCATTGTGCCTTTTCTATTTAATTCCGATGCAATTTCTGTGTTTCATCGTCAACAAGAAGGTCCAAGGGATACAGTAAACCTGAAGTGAAGCATCGGAATCTATAACTAGTGTCACAGGAATGGTTCAAAGCATAGACAGTAGGAAGAGTCAGTCTTCTTGTACTTAAGTTGGCATTGTGACTTTTGTATTTAATTCCGATGCACTACTTGCTTTTCATCGTCAATAAGAAGGCCCAAGGGATACAGTAAACTTGAAATGAAGCATCGGAATCTATAACTAGTGTCACTGGAATGGTTCAAAACACAGACAGTAGGAAGATTCAGTCTAGATGTACTTAAGTCGGCAATGTGCCTTTTGTATTTATTTCCGATGTAATATCTGTGTTTCATCGTCAATACGAAGGTCAGAGGGATACAGTAAACCTGAAGTGAAGCATCGGAATCTATAACTAGTGTCACAGGAATGGTTCAAAACATACCCAGTAAGAAGAGTCAGTCTTCTTGTACTTAAGTCGGCATTGTGCCTTTTGTATTTAATTCCAATGCAATTCCTGTGTTTCATCGTCAATAAGAAGGTCCAAGGGATACAGTAAACCTGAAGTAGAGCATCGGAATCTATAACTAGTGTCACAGGAATGGTTCGAAACGTAGACAGTAAGAAGAGTCAGTCTTCTTGTACTTAAGTCGGCATTGTGCCCTTTTCATTTTAATTCCGATGCAATTACTGTGTTTCATCGTCAATAAAAAAGTCAGAGGGATACATTAAACCTGAAGTGAAGCATCGGAATCTCTAACTAGCGTAACAGGAATGGTTCAACACATAGTCAGTAAGAAAAGTCAGTCTTCTTGTACTTAAGACGACATTGTGCCTTTTCTATTTAATTCCGATGCAATTTCTGTGTTTCGTCGCCAATAGGAAGGTCCAAAGGATACAGTAAACCTGAAGTGAAGCATCGGAATCTATAACTAATGTCACGGGATTCGTTTAAAGCATAGACAGTAGGAAGAGTCAGTCTTCTTGTACTTAAGTCGGCATTCTGCCTTTTGAATTTAGTTCCAATGCAATTTCTGTGTTTCATCGTCAATAAGAAGGTCCTAGGGTACAGTAAACCTGAAGTGAAGCATCGGAATCTATAACTAGTGTCACAGGAATGGTTCAAAACATAGTCTGTAAGAAGAGTCAGTCTTCTTGTACTTAAGTCGGCATTGTGCCTTTTGTATTTAATTCCGATGCAAATTCTGTGTTTCATCGTCAATACGAAGGTCAGGGGGATACAGTAAACCAGAAGTGAAGCATCGGAATCTATAACTAGTGTCACAGGAATGGTTCAAATCATAGTAAGTAAGAAGAGTCAGTCTTCTTGTACTTAAGTCGGCATTGTGCCTTTTGTATTTAATTCCGATGCAATAACTGTGTTTCATCGTTAATAAGAAGGTCAGAGGGATACAGTAAACGTGAAGTGAAGCATCGATATCTACAAGTAGTGTCACAGGAATGGTTCAAATCATAGGCAGTATGAAGAGTCAGACTTCTTGTACTTATGTCGGCATTGTGCTTTTTGTATTTGGTTCCGATGCAATTTTTGTGTTTCATCGTCAATAAGAAGGTCCAAGGGATACAGTAAACCTGAAGTGAAGCATCGGAATGTGTAACTAGCGTCACAGGAATGGTTCAAAACATAGACACTAAGAAGAGTCAGTCTGCTTGTCCTTAAGACGGCATTGTGCCTCTTCTATTTAATTCCGATGCAATTTCTGTGTTTCATCGTCAATAAGAAGGTCAGAGGGATACAGTGAACCTGAAGTGAAGCATCGGAATCTCTAACTAGTGTCACAGGAATGGTTCAACACATAGTCAGTAAGAAGAGTCAGTCTTCTTGTACTTAAATCGGCATTGTGTCCTTTTCAATTTAATTCCGATGCAATTACTGTGTTTCATCGTCAATACGAATGCCAGAGTGATATAGTAAACCTGAAATGAAGCATCGGAATCTCTAACTGGTGTCACAGGGATGGTTCAACACATAGTCAGTAAGAAGAGTCAGTCTTCTTCTACTTAAGTCGGCATTGTGCCTTTTATATTTAATTCCGATGCAATTTCTGTGTTTCATCGTCACTAAGACGGTCCAAGGGATACAGTAAACCTGAAGTGAAGCAACGGAATGTGTAACTAGCGTCACAGGAATGGTTCAAAACATAGACACCAAGAAGAGTCAGTCTGCTTGTACTTAAGACGGCATTGAGCCTTTTCTATTTAATTCCGATGCAATTTCTGTGTTTCATCGTCATTAAGAAGGTCAGAGGGATACAGTGAACCGGAAATGAAGCATCGGAATGTCTAACTAGTGTCACAGGAATGGTTCAACACATAGTCAGTAAGAAGAGTCAGTCTTCTTGTACTTAAGTCGGCATTGTGCCTTTTGTATTTAATTCCGATGCAATTTCTGTGTTTCGTCGTCAATAAGAAGGTCCAAGGGATACAGTAAACGTGAAGTGAAGCATCGGAATCTATAACTAGTGTCACAGGAATGGTTATAATCATAGGCAGTATTAGGAGTCAGTCTTCTTCTACTTAAGTTGGCATTGTGCCTTTTGTATTTAATTCCGATGTACTATCTGTGTTTCCTCGTCAATAAGAAGGTCCATGGGATACAGTAAACCAGAAAGGAAGCATCGGAATCTATAACTAGTGTCACAGAAATGGTTCAAAACATAGACAGTAGGAAGATTCAGTCTACATGTACTTAAGTAGGCATTGTGCCTTTTGTATTTAATTCCGATGCAATTTCTGTGTTTCATCGTCATTAAGAAGGTCAGAGGGATACAGTAAACCTGAAGTGAAGCATCGAAATCTATAACTAGTGTCACAGGAATGATTCAAATCATAGTCAGTAAGAAGAGTCAGTCTTCTTGTACTTAAGTCTTCATTGTGCCCTTTTCAATTTAATTCCGATGCAATTACTGTGTTTCATCGTCAATAAAGAGGTCAGAGGGATACAGTAAACCTGAAGTGAAGCATCGGAATCTCTAACTAGTGTAACAGGAATGGTTCAACACATAGTCAGTAAGAAGAGTCAGTCTGCTTGTACGTAAGTACTCATTGTGCCTTTTCTATTTAATTCCGATGCAATTTCTGTGTTTCATCGTCAATAAGAAGGTCCTAGGGATACAGTAAACCTGAAGTGAAGCATCGTAATCTATAACTAGTGTCACAGGAATGGATCAAGATATAGTCAGTAAGAAGAGTCAGTCTTCTTGTACTTAAGTCGGCATTGTGCCTTTTGTATTTAATTCCGATGCAATTCCTGTGTTTCATCGTCAATAAGAAGGTCCAAGGGATAATGTAAACCTGAAGTGAAGCATCGGAATCTGTAACTAGCGTCACAGGAATAGTTCAAACATAGACACTAAGAAGAGTCAGTCTGCTTGTACTTAAGACGGCATTGTGCCTTTTCTATTTAATTCCGATGCAATTTCTGTGTTTCATCGTCAATAAGAAGGTCAGAGGGATACAGTGAACCTGAGGTGAAGCATCGGAATCTATAACTAGTGTCACAATAATGGTTCAACACATAGACAGTAGGAAGAGTCAGTCTGCTTGTACTTAAGTCGGCATTTTGCCTTTTCCATTTAATTCCGATGCAATTTCTGTGTTTCGTCGCCAATAAGAATGTCCCAAGGATACAGTAAACCTGAAGTGAAGCATCAGAATCCATAACTAATGTCACAGGATTCGTTCAAAACATAGACAGTAGGAAGCGTCAGTCTTCATGTACTTAAGTCGGCATTGTGCCTTTTGTATTTAGTTCCGATGCAATTTCTGTGTTTCATCGTCAATAAGAAGGTCTAAGGGATACAGTAAACCTGAAGTGAAGCATCGGAATCTATAACTAGTGTCACAGGAATGGATCAAGATATAGTAAGTAAGAATAGTCAGTCTTCTTGTACTTAAGTCGGCATTGTGCTTTTGTATTTAATTCCGATGCAATTTCTGTATTTCATCATCAATAAGAAGGTCCAAGGGATACAGTAAACCTGAAGTGAAGCATCGGAATATATATCTAGTGTCACAGGAATGGTTCAAATCATAGACAGTAGGAAGAGACAGTCTTCTTGTACATCAGTCGACATTGTGCTTTCCTATTTAATTCCGATGCAATTTCTGTGTTTCGTCGTCAATAAGAAGGTCCAAGGCATACGGTAAACCTGAAGTGAAGCATCGGAATCTATAACTAGCGTCACAGGAATGGTTCAAAACATAGACAGTAAGAAGAGTCAGTCTTCTTGTACTTAAGTCGGCATTTAGACTTTTGTATTTCATTCTGATGCAATTTCTGTGATTCATCGTCAAAAAGCAGGTCCAAGGTATACAGTAAACCTGAAGTGAAGCATCGGAATCTATAACTAGTGTCACAGAAATGGTTCAAAACAAAGTCAGTAAGAAGAGTCAGTCTTCTTGTACTTAAGTCGGCATTGTGCCGTTTGTATTTAATTCAGATGCTATTTCTGTGTTTAATCGTCAATAAGAAGGTAAGAGGGACACAGTAAACCTGAAGTGAAGCATCGGAATCCATAACTAGTGTCACAGGTATGGCTCCAAACATAGTCAGTAAGAAGAGTCAGTCTTCTTGTACTTAAGTCGGCATTGTGCCTTTTCTATTTAATTCCGATGCAATTTCAGTGTTTCATCGTCAATACGATGGTCCAAGGGATACAGTAAAGCTGAACTGAAGCATCGGAATCTATAACTAGTGTCACAGGAATGGTTCAAAACATAGACACTAGGAAGAGTCAGACTTCTTTAACTTAAGTCGGCATTGTGCCTTTTCTATTTAATTCCGATGCAATTACTGTGTTTCGTCGTCAATCAGAAGGTCAGAGGGATATAGAAAACCTGAAGTGAAGCATCGGAATCTCTAACTAGATTCACAGGAATGGTTCAACACATAGAAAGTAAGAAGAGTCAGTCTTCTTGTACTTAAGTCGGCATTGCAGCTTTTGTATTTAATTCCGATGCAATTTCTGTGTTACATCGTCAATAAGAAGGTCCAAGGGATACAGTAAACCTGAAGTGAAGCATCGGAATATGTAACTAGCGTCACAGTAATGGTTCAAAACATACACAGTAACAAGAGTCAGTCTTCTTGTACTTAAGTCGGCATTGTGCCTCTTCTATTTAATTCCGATGCACTATCTGTGTTTCATCGTCAATAAGAAGGTCCAAGGGATACAGTAAACCTGAAATGAAGCATCGGAATCTATAACTAGTGTCACAGGAATGGTTCAAACATAGACAGTAGGAAGATTCAGTCCACATGTACTTCAGTCTGCATTGTGCCTTTTGTATTTATATCCGATGCAATTTCTGTGGTTCATCGTCAATAAGAAGGTCAGAGGGATACAGTAAACCTGAAGTGAAGCATCGGAATCTATAACTAGTGTCACAGGAATGGTTCAAAACATAGTCAGTAAGAAGAGCCAGTCTTCTTGTACTTAAGCTGGCATTGTGCCCTTTTCAATTTAATTCCGATGCAATTACTGTGTTTCATCGTCCATAAGAAGGTCAGAGGGATACAGTAAACCTGAAGTGAAGCATCGGAAACTCTAACTAGTGTCACAGGAATGGTTCAACCCATTAGTCAGTAAGAGGAGTCAGTCTTCTTATACTTAAGTCGGCATTGTACCTTTTGTATTTAATTCCGATGCAATTTGTGTGTTTCGTCGTCAATAAGAAGGTCCAAGGGATACAGTAAACCTTAAGTGAAGCATAGGAATGTGTAACTAGCGTCACAGGAATGTTTCAGAACATAGACACTAAGAAGAGTCAGTCTGCTTGTACTTAAGACGGCAATGTGCCTTTTCTATTTAATTCCGATGCAATTTCTGTGTTTCATCGTCAATAAGATGTTCAGAGGGATACAGTGAACCTGAGGTGAAGCATCGGAAACTACAACTAGTGTCACAGGAATGGTTCAAAACATAGACAGTAGGAAGATTCAGTCCACATGTACTGAAGTCGGCATTGTGCCTTTTGTATTTATTTCTGATGCAATTTCTGTGTTTCATCGTCAATACGAAGGTCAGAGAAATACAGTAAACCTGAATTGAAGCACCGGAATCAATAAATAGTGTCACAGGAAAGGTTCAAAACTAAGTAAGAAGAGTCAGTCTTCTTGTACTTAAGTCGGCATTGTGCCTTTTGTATTTAATTCAGATGCTATTTCTGTGTTTAATCGTCAATAAGAAGGTCAGAGGACACAGTAAACCTGAAGTGAAGCATCGGAATCTATAACTAGTGTCACAGGATTGGCTCCAAACATACTCAGTAAGAAGAGTCAGTCTTCTTGTACTTAATTCGGCATTGTGCCTTTTGTATTTAATTCCGAAGCAATTCCTGTGTTTCATCGTCAATAAGAAGGTCCAAGGGATAATGTAAACCTGAAGTGAAGCATCGGAATCTGTAACTAGCATCACAGGAATAGTTCAAAACATAGACACTAAGAAGATTCAGTCAGCTTGTACTTAAGACGGCATTGTGCCTTTTCTATTGAATTCCGATGCAATTTCTGTGTTTCATCGTCAATAAGAAGGTCCTAGGAATACAGAAAACCTGAAGTGAAGCATCGCAATCTATAGCTAGTGTCACAGGAATGGTTCAAAGCAAAGTCAGTAAGTAGAGTCAGTCTACTTGTACTTAAGTCGGCATTGTGCCTTTTGTATTTAATTCAGATGCTATTTCTGTGTTTCATCGTCAATAAGAAGGTCAGAGAGACACAGTAAACCTGAAGTGAAGCATCGGAATCTATAACTAGTGTCACAGGAATGGCTCCAAACATAGTCAGTAAGAAGAGTCAGTCTTCTTGTACTTAAGTCGGCATTGTGCCTTTTCTATTTAATTCCGATGCAATTTCAGTGTTTCATCGTCAATAAGAAGCTCCAATCGATACAGTAAAGCTGAAGTGAGGCATCGGAATCTATAACTAGTGTCACAGGAATGGTTCAAAACATAGTCAGTAAGAGGAGTCAGTCTTCTTGTATTTAAGTCGGCATTGTGCCTTTTGTATTCAATTCCGATTCAATTTCTGTGTTTCATCGTCAATACGATGGTCATAGGGATACAGTATACCTGAAGTGAAGCATTGGAATCTAGAACTTTTGTCACAGGAATTGTTCAAAACATAGACAATAAGAAGGGTCCGTCTGCCTGTACTTAAGTATTCATTGTGACTTTTGTATTTCATTCCGATGCAATTTCTGTGTTTCATCGTCAATAAGAAGGTCCAAGGTATAGAGTAAACCTGAAGTGAAGCATCGGAATCTATAACTAGTGTCACAGGAATGGTTCAAAACATAGACAGTAAGAAGAGTCAGTCTTCTTGTACTTAAGTCGGCATCGTGCCCTTTTCAATTTCATTCCGATGCAATTACTCTGTTTCATCGTCAATACGAAGGTCAGAGGGATACAGTAAACCTGAAATGAAGCATCGGAATCTCTAACTAGTGTCACAGGATTGGTTCAACACATTGTCAGTAGGAAGAGATAGACTTCTTTTACTTAAGTCGGCATTGTGCCTTTTATATTTAATTCCGATGCAATTACTGTGTTTCATCGTCAATCAGAAGGTCAGAGGAATATAGAAAACCTGAAGTGAAGCATCGGAATCTCTAACTAGAGTCACAGGAATGGTTCAACACATAGAAAGTAAGAAGAGTCAGTCTTCTTGTACTTCAGTCGGCATTGCAGCTTTTGTATTTAATTCCGATGCAATTTCTGTGTTTCATCGTCAATAAGAAGGTCCAAGGGATACGGTAAACCTGAAGTGAAGCATCGGAATATGTAACTAGCGTCACAGTTATGGTTCAAAGCATAGACACTAAGAAGAGTCAGTCTGCTTGTACTTAAGACCGCATTGTGTATTTTCTATTTAATTCCGATGCAATTTCTGTGTTTCATCGTCAATAAGAAGGTCACAGGGATACAGTGAACCTGAATTGAAGCATCGGAATCTCTAAGTAGAGTCACAGGAATGGTTCAAAACATACTCAGTAACAAGAGTCAGTCTTCTTGTACTTAAGTCGGCATTGTGCCTCTTCTATTTAATTCCGTTGCACTATCTGTGTTTCATCGTCAATAAGAAGGTCCAAGGGATACAGTAAACCTGAAATGAAGCATCGGAATCTATAACTAGTGTCACAGGAATGGTTCAAACATAGACAGTAGGAAGATTCAGTCCACATGTACTTCAGTCTGCATTGTGCCTTTTGTATTTATATCCGATGCAATTTCTGTGTTTCATCGTCAATAAGAAGGTCAGAGGGATACAGTAAACCTGAAGTGAAGCATCGGAATCTATAACTAGTGTCACAGGAATGGTTCAAAACATAGTCAGTAAGATGAGTCAGTCTTCTTGTACTTAAGCCGGCATTGTGCCCTTTTCAATTTAATTCCGATGCAATTACTGTGTTTCATCGTCCATTGTAAGGTCAGAGGGATACAGTAAACCTGAAGTGAAGCATCGGAAACTCTAACTAGTGTCACAGGAATGGTTCAACCCATTAGTCAGTAAGAGGAGTCAGTCTTCTTGTACTTAAGTCGGCATTGTGCCTTTTGTATTTATTTCCGATGCAATTTGTGTGTTTCGTCGTCAGTAAGAAGGTCCAAGGGATACAGTAAACCTTAAGTGAAGCATAGGAATGTGTAACTAGCGTCACAGGAATGTTTCAAAACATAGACACTAAGAAGAGTCAGTCTGCTTGTACTTAAGACGGCAATGTGCCTTTTCTGTTTAATTCCGATGCAATTTCTGTGTTTCATCGTCAATAAGAAGGTCCAAGGTATAGAGTAAACCTGAAGTGAAGCATCGGAATCTATAACTAGTGTCACAGGAATGGTTCAAAACATAGACAGTAAGAAGAGTCAGTCTTCTTGTACTTAAGTCGGCATCGTGCCCTTTTCAATTTCATTCCGATGCAATTACTCTGTTTCATCGTCAATACGAAGGTCAGAGGGATACAGTAAACCTGAAATGAAGCATCGGAATCTCTAACTAGTGTCACAGGATTGGTTCAACACATTGTCAGTAGGAAGAGATAGACTTCTTTTACTTAAGTCGGCATTGTGCCTTTTCTATTTAATTCCGATGCAATTACTGTGTTTCATCGTCAATCAGAAGGTCAGAGGAATATAGAAAACCTGAAGTGAAGCATCGGAATCTCTAACTAGAGTCACAGGAATGGTTCAACACATAGAAAGTAAGAAGAGTCAGTCTTCTTGTACTTCAGTCGGCATTGCAGCTTTTGTATTTAATTCCGATGCAATTTCTGTGTTTCATCGTCAATAAGAAGGTCCAAGGGATACGGTAAACCTGAAGTGAAGCATCGGAATATGTAACTAGCGTCACAGTTATGGTTCAAAGCATAGACACTAAGAAGAGTCAGTCTGCTTGTACTTAAGACCGCATTGTGTATTTTCTATTTAATTCCGATGCAATTTCTGTGTTTCATCGTCAATAAGAAGGTCACAGGGATACAGTGAACCTGAATTGAAGCATCGGAATCTCTAAGTAGAGTCACAGGAATGGTTCAAAACATACTCAGTAACAAGAGTCAGTCTTCTTGTACTTAAGTCGGCATTGTGCCTCTTCTATTTAATTCCGTTGCACTATCTGTGTTTCATCGTCAATAAGAAGGTCCAAGGGATACAGTAAACCTGAAATGAAGCATCGGAATCTATAACTAGTGTCACAGGAATGGTTCAAACATAGACAGTAGGAAGATTCATTCCACATGTACTTCAGTCTGCATTGTGCCTTTTGTATTTATATCCGATGCAATTTCTGTGTTTCATCGTCAATAAGAAGGTCAGAGGGATACAGTAAACCTGAAGTGAAGCATCGGAATCTATAACTAGTGTCACAGGAATGGTTCAAAACATAGTCAGTAAGATGAGTCAGTCTTCTTGTACTTAAGCCGGCATTGTGCCCTTTTCAATTTAATTCCGATGCAATTACTGTGTTTCATCGTCCATTGTAAGGTCAGAGGGATACAGTAAACCTGAAGTGAAGCATCGGAAACTCTAACTAGTGTCACAGGAATGGTTCAACCCATTAGTCAGTAAGAGGAGTCAGTCTTCTTGTACTTAAGTCGGCATTGTGCCTTTTGTATTTATTTCCGATGCAATTTGTGTGTTTCGTCGTCAGTAAGAAGGTCCAAGGGATACAGTAAACCTTAAGTGAAGCATAGGAATGTGTAACTAGCGTCACAGGAATGTTTCAAAACATAGACACTAAGAAGAGTCAGTCTGCTTGTACTTAAGACGGCAATGTGCCTTTTCTGTTTAATTCCGATGCAATTTCTGTGTTTCATCGTCAATAAGAAGTTCAGAGGGACACAGTGAACCTGAGGTGAAGCATCGGAAACTATAACTATTGTCACAGGAATGGTTCAAAACATAGACAGTAGGAAGATTCAGTCCACATGTACTTAAGTCGGCATTGTGCCTTTTGTATTTATTTCCGATGCAATTTCTGTGTTTCATCGTCAATACGAAGGTCAGATGGATACAGTAAACCTGAAGTGAAGCATCGGAATCAATAAATAGTGTCACAGGAAAGGTTCAATACTAAGTAAGAAGAGTCAGTCTTCTTGTACCTAAGTCGGCATTGTGCCTTTTGTATTTAATTCAGATGCTATTTCTGTGTTTAATCGTCATTAAGAAGGTCAGAGGACACAGTAAACCTGAAGTGAAGCATCGGAATCTATACCTAGTGTCACAGGATTGGCTCCAAAAATACTCAGTAAGAAGAGTCAGTCTTCTTGTACTTAAGTCGGCATTGTGCCTTTTGTATTAAATTCCGAAGCAATTCCTGTGTTTCATCGTCAATAAGAAGGTCCAAGGGATAATGTAAACCTGAAGTGAAGCATCGGAATCTGTAACTAGCATCACAGGAATAGTTCAAAACATAGACACTAAGAAGAGTCAGTCTGCTTGTACTTAAGACGGCATTGTGCCTTTTCTATTGAATTCCGATGCAATTTCTGTGTTTTATCGTCAATAAGAAGGTCCTAGGGATACAGTAAACCTGAAGTGAAGCATGGCAATCTATAGCTAGTGTCACAGGAATGGTTCAAAACAAAGTCAGTAAGAAGAGTCAGTCTACTTGTACTTAAGTCGGCATTGTGCCTTTTGTATTTAATTCAGATGCTATTTCTGTGTTTCATCGTAAATAAGAAGGTCAGAGGCACACAGTAAACCTGAAGTGAAGAATCGGAATCTATAACTAGTGTCACAGGAATGGCTCCAAACATAGTCAGTAAGAAGAGTCAGTCTTCTTGTACTTAAGTCGGCATTGTGGCTTTTCTATTTAATTCCGATGCAATTTCACTGTTTCATCGTCAATAAGAAGCTCCAATCGATACAGTAAAGCTGAAGTGAGGCATCGGAATCTATAACTAGTGTCACAGCAATAGTTCAAAACATAGTCAGTAAGAGGAGTCAGTCTTCTTGTATTTAAGTCGGCATTGTGCCTTTTGTATTCAATTCCGATTCAATTTCTGTGTTTCATCGTCAATAAGAAGGTCCAAGGTATAGAGTAAACCTGCAGTGAAGCATCGGAATCCATAACTAGTGTCACAGGAATGGTTCAAAACATAGTCAGTAAGAAGAGTCTGTCTTCTTGTACTTAAGTCGGCATTGTGCCCTTTTCAATTTAATTCCGATGCAATTACAATGTTTCATCGTCAATACGAAGGTCAGAGGGATACAGTAAACCTGAAATGAAGCATCGGAATCTCTAACTAGTGTCACAGGATTGGTTCAACACATTGTCAGTAGGAAGAGGTAGACTTCTTTTACTTAAGTCGGCATTGTGCCTTTTCTATTTAATTCCGATGCAATTACTGTGTTTCATCGTCAATCAGAAAGTCAGAGGGATACAGTGAACCTGAGGTGAAGCATCAGAATCCATAACTAATGTCACAGGATTCGTTCAAACATAGACAGTAGGAAGCGTCAGTCTTCTTGTACTTAAGTCGGCATTGTGCCTTTTGTATTTAGTTCCGATGCAATTTCTGTGTTTCATCGTCAATAAGAAGGTCTAAGTGATATAGTAAACCTGAAGTGAAGCATCGGAATCTATAACTAGTGTCACAGGAATGGATCAAGATATAGTAAGTAAGAATAGTCAGTCTTCTTGCACTTAAGTCGGCATTGTGCCTTTTGTATTTAATTCCGATGCAATTTCTGTATTTCATCGTCAATAAGAAGGTCCAAGGGATACAGTAAACCTGAAGTGAAGCATCGGAATCTATAACTAGCGTCACAGAAATGGTTCAAAACATAGACAGTAAGAAGAGTCAGTCTTCTTGTACTTAAGTCGGCATTTAGACTTTTGTATTTCATTCCGATGCAATTTCTGTGATTCATCGTCAAAAAGCAGGTCCAAGGTATACAGTAAACCTGAAGTGAAGCATCGGAATCTATAACTAGTGTCACAGAAATGGTTCAAAACAAAGTCAGTAAGAAGAGTCAGTCTTCTTGTACTTAAGTCGGCATTGTGCCTTTTGTATTTAATTCAGATGCTATTTCTGTGTTTAATCGTCAATAAGAAGGTCAGAGGGACACAGTAAACCTGAAGTGAAGCATCGGAATCTATAACTAGTGTCACAGGAATGGCTCCAAACATAGTCAGTAAGAAGAGTCAGTCTTCTTGTACTTAAGTCGGCATTGTGCCTTTTCTATTTAATTCCGATGCAATTTCAGTGTTTCATCGTCAATACGATGGTCCAAGGGATACAGTAAAGCTGAACTGAAGCATCGGAATCTATAACTAGTGTCACAGGAATGGTTCAAAACATAGACACTAGGAAGAGTCAGACTTCTTTTACTTAAATCGGCATTGTGCCTTTTCTATTTAATTCCGATGCAATTACTGTGTTTCATCGTCAATCAGAAGGTCAGAGGAATATAGAAAACCTGGAGTGAAGCATCGGAATCTCTAACTAGAGTCACAGGAATGGTTCAACACATACAAAGTAAGAAGAGTCAGTCTTCTTGTACTTAAGTCGGCATTGCAGCTTTTGTATTTAATTCCGATGCAATTTCTGTGTTTCATCGTCAATAAGAAGGTCCAAGGGATACAGTAAACCTGAAGTGAAGCATCGGAATATGTAACTAGCGTCACAGTTATGGTTCAAAGCATAGACACTAAGAAGAGTGAGTCTGCTTGTACTTAAGACCGCATTGTGTATTTTCTATTTAATTCCGATGCAATTTCTGTGTTTCATCGTCAATAAGAAGGTCACAGGGATACAGTGAACCTGAAGTGAAGCATCGGAATCTCTAAGTAGAGTCACAGGAATGGTTCAAAACATACTCAGTAACAAGAGTCAGTCTTCTTGTACTTAAGTCGGCATTGTGCCTCTTCTATTTAATTCCGATGCACTATCTGTGTTTCGTCGTGAATAAGAAGGTCCAAGGTATACAGTAAACCTGAATTGAAGCATCGGAATCTATAACTAGTGTCACAGGAATGGTTCAAACATAGACAGTAGGAAGATTCAGTCCACATGTACTTCAGTCTGCATTGTGCCTTTTGTATTTATATCCGATGCAATTTCTGTGTTTCATCGTCAATAAGAAGGTCAGAGGGATACAGTAAACCTGAAGTGAAGCATCGGAATCTATAACTAGTGTCACAGGAATGGTTCAAAACATAGTCAGTAAGATGAGTCAGTCTTCTTGTACTTAAGCCGGCATTGTGCCCTTTTCAATTTAATTCCGATGCAATTACTGTGTTTCATCGTCCATAAGAAGGTCAGAGGGATACAGTAAACCTGAAGTGAAGCATCGGAAACTCTAACTAGTGTCACAGGAATGGTTCAACCCATTAGTCAGTAAGAGGAGTCAGTCTTCTTGTACTTAAGTCGGCATTGTGCCTTTTGTATTTAATTCCGATGCAATTTGTGTGTTTCGTCGTCAATAAGAAGGTCCAAGGGATACAGTAAACCTTAAGTGAAGCATAGGAATGTGTAACTAGCGTCACAGGAATGTTTCAAAACATAGACACTAAGAAGAGTCAGTCTGCTTGTACTTAAGACGGCAATGTGCCTTTTCTATTTAATTCCGATGCAATTTCTGTGTTTCATCGTCAATAAGAAGTTCAGAGGGATACAGTGAACCTGAGGTGAAGCATCGGAAACTATAACTAGTGTCACAGGAATGGTTCAAAACATAGACAGTAGGAAGATTCAGTCCACATGTACTTAAGTCGGCATTGTGCCTTTTGTATTTATTTCCGATGCAATTTCTGTGTTTCATCGTCAATACGAAGGTCAGATGGATACAGTAAACCTGAAGTGAAGCATCGGAATCAATAAATAGTGTCACAGGAAAGGTTCAAAACTAAGTAAGAAGAGCCAGTCTTCTTGTACTTAAGTCGGCATTGTGCCTTTTGTATTTAATTCAGATGCTATTTCTGTGTTTAATCGTCAATAAGAAGGTCAGAGGACACAGTAAACCTGAAGTGAAGCATCGGAATCTATAACTAGTGTCACAGGATTGGCTCCAAACATACTCAGTAAGAAGAGTCAGTCTTCTTGTACTTAAGTCGGCATTTTGCCTTTTGTATTTAATTCCGAAGCAATTCCTGTCTTTCATCGTCAATAAGAAGGTCCAAGGGATAATGTAAACCTGAAGTGAAGCATCGGAATCTGTAACTAGCATCACAGGAATAGTTCAAATCATAGACACTAAGAAGAGTCAGTCTGCTTGTACTTAAGACGGCATTGTGCCTTTTCTATTGAATTCCGATGCAATTTCTGTGTTTCATCGTCAATAAGCAGGTCCTAGGGATACAGTAAACCTGAAGTGAAGCATCGCAATCTATAGCTAGTGTCACAGGAATGGTTCAAAACAAAGTCAGTAAGAAGAGTCAGTCGACTTGTACTTAAGTCGGCATTGTGCCTTTTGTATTTAATTCAGATGCTATTTCTGTGTTTCATCGCCAATAAGAAGGTCAGAGGGACACAGTAAACCTGAAGTGAAGCATCGGAATCTATAACTAGTGTCACAGGAATGGCTCCAAACATAGTCAGTAAGAAGAGTCAGTCTTCTTGTACTTAAGTCGGCATTGTGCCTTTTCTAATTAATTCCGATGCAATTTCAGTGTTTCATCGTCAATAAGAAGCTCCAATCGATACAGTAAAGCTGAAGTGAGGCATCGGAATCTATAACTAGTGTCACAGGAATGGTTCAAAACATAGTCAGTAAGAGGAGTCAGTCTTCTTGTATTTAAGTCGGCATTGTGCCTTTTGTATTCAATTCCGATTCAATTTCTGTGTTTCATCGTCAATACGATGGTCATAGGGATACAGTAAACCTGAAATGAAGCATCGGAATCTGTAACTAGTGTCACAGGATTGGTTCAACACATTGTCAGTAGGAAGAGATAGACTTCTTTTACTTAAGTCGGCATTGTGCCTTTTCTATTTAATTCCGATGCAATTACTGTGTTTCATCGTCAATAAGAAGGTCCAAGGTATAGAGTAAACCTGAAGTGAAGCATCGGAATCTATAACTAGTGTCACAGGAATGGTTCAAAACATAGACAGTAAGAAGAGTCAGTCTTCTTGTACTTAAGTCGGCATCGTGCCCTTTTCAATTTCATTCCGATGCAATTACTATGTTTCATCGTCAATACGAAGGTCAGAGGGATACAGTAAACCTGAAATGAAGCATCGGAATCTCTAACTAGTGTCACAGGATTGGTTCAACACATTGTCAGTAGGAAGAGATAGACTTCTTTTACTTAAGTCGGCATTGTGCCTTTTCTATTTAATTCCGATGCAATTACTGTGTTTCATCGTCAATCAGAAGGTCAGAGGGATACAGTGAACCTGAGGTGAAGCATAGGAATCTATAAGTAGTGTCACAGGAATGGTCCAAAACATAGACACTAAGATGAGTCAGTCTGCTTGTACTTAAGACGTCAATGTGCCTTTTCTATTTAATTCCCACGTTATTTCTGTGTTTCATCGTCAATAAGAAGGTCAGAGGGACACAGTAAACCTGAAGTGAAGCATCGGAATCTATAACTAGTGTCACAGGAATGGCTCCAAACATAGTCAGTAAGAAGAGTCAGTCTTCTTGTACTTAAGTCGGCATTGTGCCTTTTCTATTTAATTCCGATGCAATTTCAGTGTTTCATCGTCAATACGATGGTCCAAGGGATACAGTAAAGCTGAACTGAAGCATCGGAATCTATAACTAGTGTCACAGGAATGGTTCAAAACATAGACACTACCAAGAGTCAGACTTCTTTTACTTAAGTCGGCATTGTGCCTTTTCTATTTAATTCCGATGCAATTACTGTGTTTCATCGTCAATCAGAAGGTCAGAGGAATATAGAAAACCTGAAGTGAAGCATCGGAATCTCTAACTAGAGTCACAGGAATGGTTCAACACATAGAAAGTAAGAAGAGTCAGTCTTCTTGTACTTAAGTCGGCATTGCAGCTTTTGTATTTAATTCCGATGCAATTTCTGTGTTTCATCGTCAATAAGAAGGTCCAAGGGATACAGTAAACCTGAAGTGAAGCATCGGAATATGTAACTAGCGTCACAGTTATGGTTCAAAGCATAGACACTAAGAAGAGTCAGTCTGCTTATACTTAAGACCGCATTGTGTATTTTCTATTTAATTCCGATGCAATTTCTGTGTTTCATCGTCAATAAGAAGGTCACAGGGATACAGTGAACCTGAGGTGAAGCATCGGAATCTCTAAGTAGAGTCACAGGAATGGTTCAAAACATACTCAGTAACAAGAGTCAGTCTTCTTGTACTTAAGTCGGCATTGTGCCTCTTCTATTTAATTCCGATGCACTATCTGTGTTTCATCGTCAATAAGAAGGTCCAAGGGATACAGTAAACCTGAAATGAAGCATCGGAATCTATAACTAGTGTCACAGGAAGGGTTCAAACATAGACAGTAGGAAGATTCAGTCCACATGTACTTCAGTCTGCATTGTGGTTTTTGTATTTATATCCGATGCAATTTCTGTGTTTCATCGTCAATAAGAAGGTCAGAGGGATACAGTAAACCTGAAGTGAAGCATCGGAATCTATAACTAGTGTCACAGGAATGGTTCAAAACATAGTCAGTAAGATGAGTCAGTCTTCTTGTACTTAAGTCGGCATTGTGCTTTTGTATTTAATTCAGATGCTATTTCTGTGTTTAATCGTCATTAAGAAGGTCAGAGGACACAGTAAAGCTGAAGTGAAGCATCGGAATCTATACCTAGTGTCACAGGATTGGCTCCAAACATACTCAGTAAGAAGAGTCAGTCTTCTTGTACTTAAGTCGGCATTGTGCCTTTTGTATTTAATTCCGAAGCAATTCCTGTGTTTCATCGTCAATAAGAAGGTCCAAGGGATAATGTAAACCTGAAGTGAAGCATCGGAATCTGTAACTAGCATCACAGGAATAGTTCAAAACATAGACACTAAGAAGAGTCAGTCTGCTTGTACTTAAGACGGCATTGTGCCTTTTCTATTGAATTCCGATGCAATTTCTGTGTTTCATCGTCAATAAGAAGGTCCTAGGGATACAGTAAACCTGAAGTGAAGCATCGCAATCTATAGCTAGTGTCACAGGAATGGTTCAAAACAAAGTCAGTAAGAAGAGTCAGTCTACTTGTACTTAAGTCAGCATTGTGCCTTTTGTATTTAATTCAGATGCTATTTTTGTGTTTCATCGTAAATAAGAAGGTCAGAGGGACACAGTACACCTGAAGTGAAGAATCGGAATCTATAACTAGTGCCACAGGAATGGCTCCAAACATAGTCAGTAAGATGAGTCAGTCTTCTTGTACTTAAGTCGGCATTGTGCCTTTTCTATTTAATTCCGATGCAATTTCAGTGTTTCATCGTCAATAAAAAGCTCCAATCGATACAGTAAAGCTGAAGTGAGGCATCGGAATCTATAACTAGTGTCACAGGAATGGTTCAAAACATAGTCAGTAAGAGGAGTCAGTCTTCTTGTATTTAAGTCGGCATTGTGCCTTTTGTATTCAATTCCGATTCAATTTCTGTGTTTCATCGTCAATAAGAAGGTCCAAGGTATAGAGTAAACCTGAAGTGAAGCATCGGAATCTATAACTAGTGTCACAGGAATGGTTCAAAACATAGTCAGTAAGAAGAGTCAGTCTTCTTGTACTTAAGTCGGCATTGTGCCCTTTTCAATTTAATTCCGATGCAATTACTATGTTTCATCGTCAATACGAAGGTCAGAGGGATACAGTAAACCTGAAATGAAGCATCGGAATCCCTAACTAGTGTCACAGGATTGGTTCAACACATTGTCAGTAGGAAGAAATAGACTTCTTTTACTTAAGTCGGCATTGTGCTTTTTCTATTTAATTCCGATGCAATTACTGTGTTTCATCGTCAATCAGAAGGTCAGAGGGATACAGTGAACCTGAGGTGAAGCATCAGAATCCATAACTAATGTCACAGGATTCGTTCAAAACATAGACAGTAGGAAGCGTCAGTCTTCTTGTACTTAAGTCGGCATTGTGCCTTTTGTATTTAGTTCCGATGCAATTTCTGTGTTTCACCGTCAATAAGAAGGTCTAAGTGATACAGTAAACCTGAAGTGAAGCATCGGAATCTATAACTAGTGTCGCAGGAATGGATCAAGATATAGTAAGTAAGAATAGTCAGTATTCTTGTACTTAAGTCGGCATTGTGCCTTTTGTATTTAATTCCGATGCAATTTCTGTATTTCGTCGTCAATAAGAGGGTCCAAGGGATACAGTAAACCTGAAGTGAAGCATCGGAATATATATCTAGTGTCACAGGAATGGTTCAAATCATACACAGTAGGAAGTGACAGTCTTCTTGTACATCAGTCGACATTGTGCTTTTCTATTTAATTCCGATGCAATTTCTGTGTTTCGTCGTCAATAAGAAGGTCCAAGGCATACAGTAAACCTGAAGTGAAGCATCGGAAACTATAACTAGCGTCACAGGAATGGTTCAAAACATAGACAGCAAGAAGAGTCAGTCTTCTTGTACTTAAGTCGGCATTTAGACTTTTGTATTTCATTCCGATGCAATTTCTGTGATTCATCGTCAAAAAGCAGGTCCAAGGTATACAGTAAACCTGAAGTGAAGCATCGGAATCTATAACTAGTGTCACAGTAATGGTTCAAAACAAAGTCAGTAAGAAGAGTCAGTCTTCTTGTACTTAAGTCGGCATTGTGCCTTTTGTATTTAATTCAGATGCTATTTCTGTGTTTAATCGTCAATAAGAAGGTCAGAGGGACACAGTAAACCTGAAGTGAAGCATCGGAATCTATAACTAGTGTCACAGGAATGGCTCCAAACATAGTCAGTAAGAAGAGTCAGTCTTCTTGTACTTAAGTCGGCATTGTGCCTTTTCTATTTAATTCCGATGCAATTACTGTGTTTTATCGTCAATCAGAAGGTCATAGGAATATAGAAAACCTGGAGTGAAGCATCGGAATCTCTAACTAGAGTCACAGGAATGTTTCAACACATAGAAAGTAAGAAGAGTCAGTCTTCTTGTACTTAAGTCGGCATTGCAGCTTTTGTATTTAATTCCGATGCAATTTCTGTGTTTCATCGTCAATAAGAAGGTCCAAGGGATACAGTAAACCTGAAGTGAAGCATCGGAATATGTAACTAGCGTCACAGTTATGGTTCAAAGCATAGACACTAAGAAGAGTCAGTCTGCTTGTACTTAAGACCGCATTGTGTATTTTCTATTTAATTCCGATGCAATTTCTGTGTTTCATCGTCAATAAGAAGGTCACAGGGATACAGTGAACCTGAAGTGAAGCATCGGAATCTCTAAGTAGAGTCACAGGAATGGTTCAAAACATACTCAGTAACAAGAGTCAGTCTTCTTGTACTTAAGTCGGCATTGTGCCTCTTCTATTTAATTCCGATGCACTATCTGTGTTTCATCGTGAATAAGAAGGTCCAAGGGATACAGTAAACCTGAAATGAAGCATCGGAATCTATAACTAGTGTCACAGGAATGCTTCAAACATAGACAGTAGGAAGATTCAGTCCACATGTACTTCAGTCTGCATTGTGCCTTTTGTATTTATATTCGATGCAATTTCTGTGTTTCATCGACAATAAGACGGTCAGAGGGATACAGTAAACCTGAAGTGAAGCATCGGAATCTATAACTAGTGTCACAGGAATGGTTCAAAACATAGTCAGTAAGAAGAGTCAGTCTTCTTGTACTTAAGCCGGCATTGTGCCCTTTTCAATTTAATTCCGATGCAATTACTGTGTTTCATCGTCCATAACAAGGTCAGAGGGATACAGTAAACCTGAAGTGAAGCATCGGAAACTCTAACTAGTGTCACAGGAATGGTTCAACCCATTAGTCAGTAAGAGGAGTCAGTCTTCTTGTACTTAAGTCGGCATTGTGCCTTTTGTATTTAATTCCGATGCAATTTGTGTGTTTCGTCGTCAATAAGAAGGTCCAAGGGATACAGTAAACCTTAAGTGAAGCATAGGAATGTGTAACTAGCATCACAGGAATGTTTCAAAACATAGACACTAAGAAGAGTCAGTCTGCTTGTACTTAAGACGGCAATGTGCCTTTTCTATTTAATTCCGATGCAATTTCTGTGTTTCATCGTCAATAAGAAGGTCCAAGGTATAGAGTAAACCTGAAGTGAAGCATCGGAATCTATAACTAGTGTCACAGGAATGGTTCAAAACATAGTCAGTAAGAAGAGTCAGTCTTCTTGTACTTAAGTCGGCATTGTGCCCTTTTCAATTTAATTCCGATGCAATTACTATGTTTCATCGTCAATACGAAGGTCAGAGGGATACAGTAAACCTGAAATGAAGCATCGGAATCTCTAACTAGTGTCACAGGATTGGTTCAACACATTGTCAGTAGGAAGAAATAGACTTCTTTTACTTAAGTCGGCATTGTGCCTTTTCTATTTAATTCCGATGCAATTACTGTGTTTCATCGTCAATCAGAAGGTCAGAGGGATACAGTGAACCTGAGGTGAAGCATCAGAATCCATAACTAATGTCACAGGATTCGTTCAAAACATAGACAGTAGGAAGCGTCAGTCTTCTTGTACTTAAGTCGGCATTGTGCCTTTTGTATTTAGTTCCGATGCAATTTCTGTGTTTCACCGTCAATATGAAGGTCTAAGTGATACAGTAAACCTGAAGTGAAGCATCGGAATCTATAACTAGTGTCGCAGGAATGGATCAAGATATAGTAAGTAAGAATAGTCAGTCTTCTTGTACTTAAGTCGGCATTGTGCCTTTTGTATTTAATTCCGATGCAATTTCTGTATTTCATCGTCAATAAGAAGGTCCAAGGGATACAGTAAACCTGAAGTGAAGCATCGGAATATATATCTAGTGTCACAGGAATGGTTCAAATCATACACAGTAGGAAGAGACAGTCTTCTTGTACATCAGTCGACATTGTGCTTTTCTATTTAATTCCGATGCAATTTCTGTGTTTCGTCGTCAATAAGAAGGTCCAAGGCATACAGTAAACCTGAAGTGAAGCATCGGAAACTATAACTAGCGTCACAGGAATGGTTCAAAACATAGACAGCAAGAAGAGTCAGTCTTCTTGTACTTAAGTCGGCATTTAGACTTTTGTATTTCATTCCGATGCAATTTCTGTGATTCATCGTCAAAAAGCAGGTCCAAGGTATTCAGTAAACCTGAAGTGAAGCATCGGAATCTATAACTAGTGTCACAGAAATGGTTCAAAACAAAGTCAGTAAGAAGAGTCAGTCTTCTTGTACTTAAGTCGGCATTGTGCCTTTTGTATTTAATTCAGATGCTATTTCTGTGTTTAATCGTCAATAAGAAGTTCAGAGGGACACAGTAAACCTGAAGTGAAGCATCGGAATCTATAACTAGTGTCACAGGAATGGCTCCAAACATAGTCAGTAAGAAGAGTCAGTCTTCTTGTACTTAAGTCGGCATTGTGCCTTTTCTATTTAATTCCGATGCAATTTCAGTGTTTCATCGTCAATACGATGGTCCAAGGGATACAGTAAAGCTGAACTGAAGCATCGGAATCTATAACTAGTGTCACTTGAATGGTTCAAAACATAGACACTAGGAAGAGTCAGACTTCTTTTACTTAAGTCGGCATTGTGCCTTTTCTATTTAATTCCGATGCAATTACTGTGTTTTATCGTCAATCAGAAGGTCAGAGGAATATAGAAAACCTGGAGTGAAGCATCGGAATCTCTAACTAGAGTCACAGGAATGTTTCAACACATAGAAAGTAAGAAGAGTCAGTCTTCTTGTACTTAAGTCGGCATTGCAGCTTTTGTATTTAATTCCGATGCAATTTCTGTGTTTCATCGTCAATAAGAAGGTCCAAGGGATACAGTAAACCTGAAGTGAAGCATCGGAATATGTAACTAGCGTCACAGTTATGGTTCAAAGCATAGACACTAAGAAGAGTCAGTCTGCTTGTACTTAAGACCGCATTGTGTATTTTCTATTTAATTCCGATGCAATTTCTGTGTTTCATCGTCAATAAGAAGGTCACAGGGATACAGTGAACCTGAAGTGAAGCATCGGAATCTCTAAGTAGAGTCACAGGAATGGTTCAAAACATACTCAGTAACAAGAGTCAGTCTTCTTGTACTTAAGTCGGCATTGTGCCTCTTCTATTTAATTCCGATGCACTATCTGTGTTTCATCGTGAATAAGAAGGTCCAAGGGATACAGTAAACCTGAAATGAAGCATCGGAATCTATAACTAGTGTCACAGGAATGCTTCAAACATAGACAGTAGGAAGATTCAGTCCACATGTACTTCAGTCTGCATTGTGCCTTTTGTATTTATATTCGATGCAATTTCTGTGTTTCATCGACAATAAGACGGTCAGAGGGATACAGTAAACCTGAAGTGAAGCATCGGAATCTATAACTAGTGTCACAGGAATGGTTCAAAACATAGTCAGTAAGAAGAGTCAGTCTTCTTGTACTTAAGCCGGCATTGTGCCCTTTTCAATTTAATTCCGATGCAATTACTGTGTTTCATCGTCCATAACAAGGTCAGAGGGATACAGTAAACCTGAAGTGAAGCATCGGAAACTCTAACTAGTGTCACAGGAATGGTTCAACCCATTAGTCAGTAAGAGGAGTCAGTCTTCTTGTACTTAAGTCGGCATTGTGCCTTTTGTATTTAATTCCCATGCAATTTGTGTGTTTCGTCGTCAATAAGAAGGTCCAAGGGATACAGTAAACCTTAAGTGAAGCATAGGAATGTGTAACTAGCATCACAGGAATGTTTCAAAACATAGACACTAAGAAGAGTCAGTCTGCTTGTACTTAAGACGGCAATGTGCCTTTTCTATTTAATTCCGATGCAATTTCTGTGTTTCATCGTCAATAAGAAGTTCAGAGGGATACAGTGAACCTGAGGTGAAGCATCGGAAACTATAACTAGTGTCACAGGAATGGTTCAAAACATAGACAGTAGGAAGATTCAGTCCACATGTACTTAAGTCGGCATTGTGCATTTTGTATTTATTTCCGATGCAATTTCTGTGTTTCATCGTCAATACGAAGGTCAGATGGATACAGTAAACCTGAAGTGAAGCATCGGAATCAATAAATAGTGTCACAGGAAAGGTTCAAAACTAAGTAAGAAGAGTCAGTCTTCTTGTACTTAAGTCGGCATTGTGACTTTTGTATTTAATTCAGATGCTATTTCTGTGTTTAATCGTCAATAAGAAGGTCAGAGGACACAGTAAACCTGAAGTGAAGCATCGGAATCTATAACTAGTGTCACAGGATTGGCTCCAAACATACTCAGTAAGAAGAGTCAGTCTTCTTGTACTTAAGTCGGCATTGTGCCTTTTGTATATAATTCCGAAGCAATTCCTGTGTTTCATCGTCAATAAGAAGGTCCAAGGGATAATGTAAACCTGAAGTGAAGCATCGGAATCTGTAACTAGCATCACAGGAATAGTTCAAAACATAGACACTAAGAAGGGTCAGTCTGCTTGTACTTAAGACGGCATTGTGCCTTTTCTATTGAATTCCGATTCAATTTCTGTGTTTCATCGTCAATACGATGGTCATAGGGATACAGTATACCTGAAGTGAAGCATTGGAATCTAGAACTTTTGTCACAGGAATTGTTCAAAACATAGACAGTAAGAAGGGTCCGTCTGCCTGTACTTAAGTATTCATTGTGACTTTTGTATTTCATTCCGATGTAATTTCTGTGTTTCATCGTCAATAAGAAGGTCCAAGGTATAGGGTAAACCTGAAGTGAAGCATCGGAATCTATAACTAGTGTCACAGGAATGGTTCAAAACATAGACAGTAAGAATAGTCAGTCTTCTTGTACTTAAGTCGGCATCGTGCCCTTTTCAATTTCATTCCGATGCAATTACTATGTTTCATCGTCAATACGAAGGTCAGAGGGATACAGTAAACCTGAAATGAAGCATCGGAATCTCTAACTAGTGTCACAGGATTGGTTCAACACATTGTCAGTAGGAAGAGATAGACTTCTTTTACTTAAGTCGGCATTGTGCCTTTTCTATTTAATTCCGATGCAATTACTGTGTTTCATCGTCAATCAGAAGGTCAGAGGGATACAGTGAACCTGAGGTGAAGAATAGGAATCCATAAGTAGTGTCACAGGAATGGTCCAAAACATAGACACTAAGATGAGTCAGTCTGCTTGTACTTAAGACGTCATTGTGCCTTTTCTATTTAATTCCCACGCTATTTCTGTGTTTCATCGTCAATAAGAAGGTCAGAGGGACACAGTAAACCTGAAGTGAAGCATCGGAATCTATAACTAGTGTCACAGGAATGGCTCCAAACATAGTCAGTAAGAAGAGTCAGTCTTCTTGTACTTAAGTCGGCATTGTGCCTTTTCTATTTAATTCCGATGCAATTTCAGTGTTTCATCGTCAATACGATGGTCCAAGGGATACAGTAAAGCTGAACTGAAGCATCGGAATCTATAACTAGTGTCACAGGAATGGTTCAAAACATAGACACTAGGAAGAGTCAGACTTCTTTTACTTAAGTCGGCATTGTGCCTTTTCTATTTAATTCCGATGCAATTACTGTGTTTCATCGTCAATCAGAAGGTCAGAGGAATATAGAAAACCTGAAGTGAAGCATCGGAATCTCTAACTAGAGTCACAGGAATGGTTCAACACATAGAAAGTAAGAAGAGTCAGTCTTCTTGTACTTAAGTCGGCATTGCAGCTTTTGTATTTAATTCCGATGCAATTTCTGTGTTTCATCGTCAATAAGAAGGTCCAAGGGGTACAGTAAACCTGAAGTGAAGCATCGGAATATGTAACTAGCGTCACAGTTATGGTTCAAAGCATAGACACTAAGAAGAGTCAGTCTGCTTGTACTTAAGACCGCATTGTGTATTTTCTGTTTAATTCCGATGCAATTTCTGTGTTTCATCGTCAATAAGAAGGTCACAGGGATACAGTGAACCTGAGTTGAAGCATCGGAATCTCTAAGTAGAGTCACAGTAATGGTTCAAAACATACTCAGTAACAAGAGTCTGTCTTCTTGTACTTAAGTCGGCATTGTGCCTCTTCTATTTAATTCCGATGCACTATCTGTGTTTCATCGTCAATAAGAAGGTCCAAGGGATACAGTAAACCTGAAATGAAGCATCGGAATCTATAACTAGTGTCACAGGAATGGTTCAAACATAGACAGTAGGAAGATTCAGTCCACATGTACTTCAGTCTGCATTGTGCCTTTTGTATTTATATCCGATGCAATTTCTGTGTTTCATCGTCAATAAGAAGGTCAGAGGGATACAGTAAACCTGAAGTGAAGCATCGGAATCTATTACTAGTGTCACAGAAATGGTTCAAAACATAGTCAGTAAGATGAGTCAGTCTTCTTGTACTTAAGCCGGCATTGTGCCCTTTTCAATTTAATTCCGATGCAATAACTGTGTTTCATCGACCATAAGAAGGTCAGAGGGATACAGTAAACCTGAAGTGAAGCATCAGAAACTATAACTAGTGTCACAGGAATGGTTCAAAACATAGACAGTAGGAAGATTCAGTCCACATGTACTTAAGTCGGCATTGTGCCTTTTGTATTTATTTCCGATGCAATTTCTGTGTTTCATCGTCAATACGAAGGTCAGATGGATACAGTAAACCTGAAGTGAAGCATCGGAATCAATAAATAGTGTCACAGGAAAGGTTCAAAACTAAGTAAGAAGAGTCAGTCTTCTTGTACTTAAGTCGGCATTGTGCCTTTTCTATTTAATTCCGATGCAATTTCAGTGTTTCCTCGTCAATAAGAAGCTCCAATCGATACAGTAAAGCTGAAGTGAGGCATCGGAATCTATAACTAGTGTCACAGGAATGGTTCAAAGCATAGTCAGTAAGAGGAGTCAGTCTTCTTGTATTTAAGTCGGCATTGTGCCTTTTGTATTCAATTCCGATTCAATTACTGTGTTTCATCGTCAATACGATGGTCATAGGGATAGAGTATACCTGAAGTGAAGCATTGGAATCTAGAACTTTTGTCACAGGAATTGTTCAAAACATAGACAGTAAGAAGGGTCCGTCTGCCTGTACTTAAGTATTCATTGTGACTTTTGTATTTCATTCCGATGCAATTTCTGTGTTTCATCGTCAATAAGAAGGTCCAAGGTATAGAGTATACCTGAAGTGAAGCATCGGAATCTATAACTAGTGTCACAGGAATGGTTCAAAACATAGACAGTAAGAAGAGTCAGTCTTCTTGTACTTAGGTCGGCATTGTGCCCTTTTCAATTTAATTCCGATGCAATTACTATGTTTCATCGTCAATACGAAGGTCAGAGGGATACAGTAAACCTGATATGAAGCATCGGAATCTCTAACTAGTGTCACAGGATTGGTTCAACACATTGTCAGTAGGAAGAGATAGACTTCTTTCACTTAAGTCGGCATTGTGCCTTTTCTATTTAATTCCGATGCAATTACTGTGTTTCATCGTCAATCAGAAGGTCAGAGGGATACCGTGAACCTGAGGTGAAGCATAGGAATCTATAAGTAGTGTCACAGGAATGGTCCAAAACATAGACACTAAGATGAGTCAGTCTGCTTGTACTTAAGACGGCATTGTGCCTTTTCTATTTAATTCCCACGCAATTTCTGTGTTTCATCGTCAATAAGAAGGTCAGAGGGATACAGTGAACCTGAGGTGAAGCATCGGAATCTATAACTAGTGTCACAGGAATGGTTCAAAACATAGACAGTAGGAAGAGATAGACTTCTTTTACTTAAGTCGGCATTGTGCCTTTTCTATTTAATTTCGATGCAATTACTGTGTTTCATCGTCAATCAGAAGGTCAGAGGGATACAGTAAACCTGAAGTGAAGCATCGTAATCTCTAACTAGAGTCACAGGAATGGTTCAACACATAGTCAGTAAGAAGAGTCAGTCTTCTTGTACTTAAGTCGGCATTGCGCCTTTTGTATATAATTCCGATGCAATTTCTGTGTTTCATCGTCAGTAAGAAGGTCCAAGGGATACAGTAAACCTGAAGTGAAGCACGGAATGTGAACTAGCGTCACAGTAATGGTTCTAAACATAGGCACTAAGAAGAGTCAGTCTGCTTGTACTTAAGACGGCATTGTGCCCTTTCTATTTAATTCTGATGCAATTTCTGTGTTTCATCGTCAATAAGAAGGTCAGAGTGATACAGTGAACCTGAAGTGAAGCATCGGAATCTCTAACTAGAGTCACAGGATTGGTTCAACACATTGTCAGTAAGAAGAGTCAGTCTTATTGTACTTAAGTCGGCATTGTGCATTTTGTATCTGATTCCGATGCAATTTCTGTGTTTCGTCGTCAATAAGAAGGTCCAAGGGATACGGTAATCTTCAAGTGAAGCATCGGAATGTGTAACTAGCGTCACAGGAATGCTTCAAAACATAGACACTAAGAAGAGTCAGTCCGCTTGTACTTAAGACGGCAATGTGCCTTTTCTATTTAATTCCGATGCACTCCTGTGTTTTATCGTCAATAAGAAGTTCAGAGGGATACAGTTAACCTGAGGTTAAGCATCGGAATCTATAACTAGTGTCACTGGAATGTTTCAAAACATAGACAATAGGAAGAGTCAGTCTTCTTGTACTTAAGTCGGCATTGTGCCTTTTGTATATAATTCCGATGCAATTTCTGTGTTTCATTGTCAATAACAAGGTGTAAGGCATACAGTAAACCTGAAGTGAAGTATCGGAATCTATAACTAGTGTCACAGGACACGATCAAGACATAGTCAGTAAGAATAGTCAGTCTTCTTGTACTTAAGTCGGCATTGTGCCATTTGTATTTAATTCCGATGCAATTTCTGTGTTTCATCGTCCTAAAGAAGGTCAGAGGGATACAGTAAACCTGAAGTGAAGCATCGGAATCTATAACTAGTGTCGCAGGAATGGTTTAAAATATAGACCGTAGGAAGAGTCAGTCTTCTTGTACTTAAGTTGGCATTGTGCCTTCTGTATTTAATTCCGATGAACTATCAGTGTTTCATGGTCAATAAGAAGGTCCAAGGGATACAGTAAACCTGAAATGAAGCATCGGAATCTATAACTAGTGTCACAGGAATGGTTCAAACATAGACAGTAGGAAGATTCAGTCCACATGTACTTATGTCGGCATTGTGCCTTTTGTATTTATTTCCGATGCAAGTTCTGTGTTTCATCGTCAATACGAAGGTCAGAGGGATACAGTAAACCTAAAGTGAAGCATCGGAATCTATAACTAGTTTCACAGTAATGGTTCAAAACATAGTCAGTATTAAGAGTCAGTCTTCTTGTACTTAAGTCGGCATTGTGCCTTTTGTATCTAATTTCGATGCAATTTCTGTGTTTCATCGGCAATAAGAAGGTCCAAGGGATACAGTAAACCTGAAGTGGAGCATTGGAATCTATAACTAGTGTCACAGGAATGGTTCAAAACATTGACAGTATGAAGAGTCAGTCTTCTTGTACTTAAGTCGGCATTGTGCCCTTTTCAATTTAATTCCGATGCAATTACTGTGTTTCATCGTCAATAAAAAGGTCAGAGGGATACAGTAAACCTGAAGCGAAGGATCGGGATCTCTAACTAGTCTAACTGGAATGGTTCATCACATTGTCAGTAAGAAGAGTCAGTCTGCTTGTACTTAAGACGGCATTGTGCCTTTTCTATTTAATTCCGATGCAATTTCTGTGTTTCATCGTCAAAAAGAAGGTCAGAGGGATACAGTCAACCTGAAGTGAAGCAACGGAATCTATAACTAGTGTCACAGGAATGGTTCAAAACATAGACAGTAGGAAGAGTCAGTCTTCTTGTACTGAAGTTGGCATTGTGCCTTTTGTATTTAATTCCGATGCACTATCTGTGTTTCATCGTCAATAAGAAGGTCCAAGGGATACAGTAAACCTGAAGTGAAGCATCGGAATCTATAACTAGTGTCACAGGAATGGTTCAAAACATAGACAGTAGGAAGATGCAGTCTACATGTACTTAAGTCGGAATTGTGCCTTTTGTATTTATTTCCAATGCAATTTCTGTATTTCATCGTCAATACGAAGGTCAGATGGATACAGTAAACCTGAAGTGAAGCATCGGAATCAATAAATAGTGTCACAGGAAAGGTTCAAATCATAGACAGTAGGAAGAGTCAGTCTTCTTGTACTTAAGTCGGCACTGTGCCTTTTGAATTTAGTTTCGATGCTATTTCTGGTTTTCATCGTCAATAAGAAGGTCCTAGGGATACAGTAAACCTGAAGTGAAGCATCGGAATCTATAACTAGTGTCGCAGGAATGGTTCAAAACATAATCAGTAAGAAGAGTCAGTCTTCTTGTACTTAAGTCGGCATTGTGCCTTTTGTATTTAATTCCGATGCAATTCCTGCGTTTCATCGTCAATGAGAAGGTCCAAGGGATAATGTAAACCTGAAGTGAAGCATCGGAATCTGTAACTAGCGTCACAGGAATAGTTCAAAACATAGACACTAAGAAGAGTCAGTCTGCTTGTACGTAAGACGGCATTGTGCATTTTCTATTTGATTCCGATGCAATTTCTGTGTTTCATCGTCAATAAGAAGGTCCTAGGGATACAGCAAACCTGAAGTGAAGCATCGGAATCTATAACTAGTGTCACAGGAATGGATCAAGTTATAGTCAGTAAGAAGAGTCAGTCTTCTTGTACTTAAGTCGGCATTGTGCCTTTTCTATTTCATTCCGACGCAATTTCAGTGTTTCATCGTCAATACGAAGGTCAGAGGGATACAGTAAACCTGAAGTGAAGCATCAGAATCTATAACTAATGTCACAGGATTCGTTCAAAACATAGACAGTAGGAAGAGTCAGTCATCTTGTACTTAAGTCGGCATTGTGCATTTTGTATTTAGTTCCGATGCAATTTCTGTGTTTCGTCGTCAATAAGAAGGTCCAAGGGATACAGTAAACCTGAAGTGAAGCATCGGAATCTATAACTAGTGTCACAGGAATGGTTCAAAACATAGACAGTAAGAAGAGTCAATCTTCTTGTACTTGAGTCGGCATTTAGGCTTTTGTATTTCCTTCCGATGCAATTTCTGAGATTCATCGTCAAAAAGCAAGTCCAAGGGATACAGTAAACCTGAAGTGAAGCATCGGAATCTATAGCTAGTGTCACAGGAATGGTTCAAAACACAGTCAGTAAGAAGAGTCAGTCCTCTTGTACTTAAGTCGGCATTGTGCCTTTTGTATTTAATTCAGATGCTATATCTGTGTTTCATCGTCCATAAGAAGGTCAGAGGGACACAGTAAAGCTGAAGTGAAGCATCGGAATCTGTAACTAGTGTCACGGGAATGGATCAAAACATAGACAGTAGGGAGAGTCAGTCCTCTTGTACTTAAGTCGGCATTGTGCCTTTTCTATTTAATGCCCATGCAATTTCTGTGTTTCGTCGCCAATAAGAAGGTCCAAAGGATACAGTAAACCTGAAGTGAAGCATCGGAATCCATAACTAATGTCACAGGAATGGATCAAGATATAGTCAGTAAGAATAGTCAGTCTTCTTGTACTTAAGTCGGCTTTGTGCCATTTCTATTTAATTCCGATGCAATTTCTGTGTTTCATCGTCAAAAAGAAGGTCAGAGGGATACAGTAAACCTGAAGAGAAGCATCGGAATCTATAACTAGTGTCACATGAATGGTTCAAAGCATAGACCGTAGGAAGATTCAGTCCACATGTATTTAAGTCGACATTGTGCCTTTTGTATTCTTTTCCGATGCAATTTCAGTGTTTCATCGTCAATACGAAGTTCAGAGGGATACAGTGAACCTGAAGTGAAGCATCGGAATCAATAACTAGTGTCACAGGAGTGGTTCAAAACATACTCAGTAAGAAAAGTCAGTCTTCTTGTACTTAAGTCGGCATTGTGCCTTTTGTATTTAATTTCGATCCAATTTATGTGTTTCATCGTCAATAAGAAGGTCCAAGGTATACAGTAAACCTGTAGTGGAGCATCGGAATCTATAACTAGTGTCACAGGAATTGTTCAAAACATAGACAGTAAGAAGAGTCAGTCTTCTGGTACTTAAGTCGGCATTGTGCCCTTTTCAATTTATTTCCGATGCAATTACTGTGTTTCATCGTCAATAAAAAGGTCAGAGGGATACAGTAAACCTGAAGTGAAGCATCGGGATCTCTAACTAGTGTAACTGGAATGGTTCAACACTTAGTCAGTAAGAAGAGTCAGTCTGCTTGTACTTAAGACGGCATTGTGCCTTTTATATTCAATTCCGATGCAATTTCTGTGTTTCATCGTCAATAAGAAGGTCCTAGGGATACAGTAAACCTGAAGTGAAGCAACGGAATCTATAACTAGTGTCACAGGAATGGTTCAAACATAGACAGTAGGAAGAGTCAGTCTTCTTGTACTTAAGTTGGCATTGTGCCTTATGTATTTAATTCCGATGCACTATCTGTGTTTCATCGTCAATAAGAAGGTCCAAGGGATACAGTAAACCTGAAGTGAAGCATCGGAATCTATAACTAGTGTCACAGGAATGGTTCAAAACATAGACAGTAGGAAGATTCAGTCTACATGTACTTAAGTCGGCATTGTGCCTTTTGTATTTATTTCCGATGCAATTTCTGTGTTTCATCGTCAATACGAAGTTCAGAGGGATACAGTGAACCTGAAGTGAAGCATCGGAATCAATAACTAGTGTCACAGGAGTGGTTCAAAACATACTCAGTAAGAAAAGTCAGTCTTCTTGTACTTAAGTCGGCATTGTGCCTTTTGTATTTAATTCCTATGCTATTCCTAAGTTTCATCGTCAATAAGAAGGTCCTAGGGATACAGAAAACCTGAAGTGGAGAATCGGAATCTAGAACTAGTGTCACAGGAATGGTTCAAAACATAGACAGTTAGAAGAGTCAGGCTTCTTGTATTTAAATCGGCATTGTGCCCTTTTCAATTTAATTCCGATGCAATTTCTGTGTTTCATCGTCAATAAAAAGGTCAGAGGGATACAGTAAACCTGAAGTGAAGCATCGGGATCTCTAACTAGTCTAACTGGAATGGTTCATCACATTGTCAGTAAGAAGAGTCAGTTTGCTTGTACTTAAGACGGCATTGTGCCTTTTCAATTTAATTCCGATGCAATTTCTGTGTTTCATCGTCAAAAAGGTCAGAGGGATACAGTCAACCTGAAGTGAAGCAACGGAATCTATAACTAGTGACACAGGAATGGTTCAAAACATAGACAGTAGGAAGAGTCAGCCTTCTTGTACTTAAGTTGGCATTGTGCCTTTTCTATTTAATTCCGATGCACTATCTGTGTTTCATCGTCAATAAGAAGGTCCAAGGGATACAGTAAAACTGAAGTGAAGCACCGGAATCTATAACTAGTGTCACAGGAATGGTTCAAAACATAGACAGTAGGAAGATGCAGTCTACATGTACTTAAGTCGGCATTGTGCTTTTGTATTTATTTCCGATGCAATTTCTGTGTTTCATCGTCAATACGAAGGTCAGATGGATACAGTAAACCTGAAGTGAAGCATCGGAATCAATAAATAGTGTCACAGGAAACGTTCAAATCATACACAGTAGGAAGAGTCAGTCTTCTTGTACTTAAGTCGGCACTGTGCCTTTTGTATTTAGTTCCGATGCTATTTCTGTGTTTCATCGTCAATAAGAAGGTCCTAGGGATACAGTAAACCTGAAGTGAAGCATCGGAATCTATAACTAGTGTCGCAGGAATGGTTCAAAACATAAATAGTAAGAAGAGTCAGTCTTCTTGTACTTAAGTCGGCATTGTGCCTTTTGTATTTAATTCCGATGCAATTCGTGCGTTTCATCGTCAATAACAAGGTCCTAGGGACACAGTAAACCTGAAGTGAAGCATCGGAATCTATAACTAGTGTCACAGGAATGGATCAAGTTATAGTCAGTAAGAAGAGTCAGTCTTCTTGTACTTAAGTCGGCATTGTGCCTTTTCTATTTCATTCCGACGCAATTTCTGTGTTTCATCGTCAATACGAAGGTCAGAGGGATACAGTAAACCTGAAGTGAAGCATCAGAATCTATAACTAATGTCACAGGATTCGTTCAAAACATAGACAGTAGGAAGAGTCAGTCATCTTGTACTTAAGTCGGCATTGTGCATTTTGTATTTAGTTCCGATGCAATTTCTGTGTTTCGTCGTCAATAAGAAGGTCCAAGGGATACAGTAAACCTGAAGTGAAGCATCGGAATCTATAACTAGTGTCACAGGAATGGTTCAAAACATAGACAGTAAGAAGAGTCAATCTTCTTGTACTTGAGTCGGCATTTAGACTTTTGTATTTCCTTCCGATGCAATTTCTGAGATTCATCGTCAAAAAGCAAGTCCAAGGGATACAGTAAACCTGAAGTGAAGCATCGGAATCTATAGCTAGTGTCACAGGAATGGTTCAAAACACAGTCAGTAAGAAGAGTCAGTCCTCTTGTACTTAAGTCGGCATTGTGCCTTTTGTATTTAATTCAGATGCTATATCTGTGTTTCATCGTCCATAAGAAGGTCAGAGGGACACAGTAAAGCTGAAGTGAAGCATCGGAATCTGTAACTAGTGTCACGGGAATGGATCAAAACATAGACAGTAGGGAGAGTCAGTCTTCTTGTACTTAAGTCGGCATTGTGCCTTTTCTATTTAATGCCCATGCAATTTCTGTGTTTCGTCGCCAATAAGAAGGTCCAAAGGATACAGTAAACCTGAAGTGAAGCATCGGAATCCATAACTAATGTCACAGGAATGGATCAAGATATAGTCAGTAAGAATAGTCAGTCTTCTTGTACTTAAGTCGGCTTTGTGCCATTTCTATTTAATTCCGATGCAATTTCTGTGTTTCATCGTCAAAAAGAAGGTCAGAGGGATACAGTAAACCTGAAGAGAAGCATCGGAATCTATAACTAGTGTCACATGAATGGTTCAAAGCATAGACCGTAGGAAGATTCAGTCCACATGTATTTAAGTCGACATTGTGCCTTTTGTATTCTTTTCCGATGCAATTTCTGTGTTTCATCGTCAATACGAAGGTCAGAGGCATACAGTAAACCTGAAGTGAAGCATCGGAATCTATAACTAGTGTCACAGTAATGGTTCAAAACATAGTCAGTAGGAAGAGTCAGTCTTCTTGTAGTTAAGTCGGCATTGTGCCTTTTGTATTTAATTTCGATCCAATTTATGTGTTTCATCGTCAATAAGAAGGTCCAAGGTATACAGTAAACCTGTAGTGGAGCATCGGAATCTATAACTAGTGTCACAGGAATTGTTCAAAACATAGACAGTAAGAAGAGTCAGTCTTCTGGTACTTAAGTCGGCATTGTGCCCTTTTCAATTTAATTCCGATGCAATTACTGTGTTTCATCGTCAATAAAAAGGTCAGAGGGATACAGTAAACCTGAAGTGAAGCATCGGGATCTCTAACTAGTGTAACTGGAATGGTTCAACACTTAGTCAGTAAGAAGAGTTAGTCTGCTTGTACTTAAGACGGCATTGTGCCTTTTCTATTCAATTCCGATGCAATTTCTGTGTTTCATCGTCAATAAGAAGGTCCTAGGGATACAGTAAACCTGAAGTGAAGCAACGGAATCTATAACTAGTGTCACAGGAATGGTTCAAATCATAGACAGTAAGAAGAGTCAGTCTTCTTGTACTTAAGTTGGCATTGTGCCTTATGTATTTAATTCCGATGCACTATCTGTGATTCATCGTCAATAAGAAGGTCCAAGGGATACAGTAAACCTGAAGTGAAGCATCGGAATCTATAACTAGTGTCACAGGAATGGTTCAAAACATAGACAGTAGGAAGATTCAGTCTACATGTACTTAAGTCGGCATTGTGCCTTTTGTATTTATTTCCGATGCAATTTCTGTGTTTCATCGTCAATACGAAGTTCAGAGGGATACAGTGAACCTGAAGTGAAGCATCGGAATCAATAACTAGTGTCACAGGAGTGGTTCAAAACATACTCAGTAAGAAAAGTCAGTCTTCTTGTACTTAAGTCGGCATTGTGCCTTTTGTATTTAATTCCTATGCTATTCCTGTGTTTCATCGTCAATAAGAAGGTCCTAGGGATACAGAAAACCTGAAGTGGAGAATCGGAATCTAGAACTAGTGTCACAGGAATGGTTCAAAACATAGACAGTTAGAAGAGTCAGGCTTCTTGTATTTAAATCGGCATTGTGCCCTTTTCAATTTAATTCCGATGCAATTACTGTGTTTCATCGTCAATAAGAAAGTCAGAGGGATACAGTAAACTTGACGTGAAGCATCGGAAACTCTAACTAGTGTCACAGGAATGGTTCAACACATGGTCAGTAAGAAGAGTCTGTCTTCTTGTACCTAAGTCGGCATTGTGCCTTTTGTATTTAATTCCGATGCAATTTCTGTGTTTCATCGTCAATAAAAAGGTCAGAGGGATACAGTAAACCTGAAGTGAAGCATCGGGATCTCCAACTAGTCTAACTGGAATGGTTCATCACATTCTCAGTAAGAAGAGTCAGTCTGCTTGTACTTAAGACGGCATTGTGCCTTTTCAATTTAATTCCGATGCAATTTCTGTGTTTCATCGTCAAAAAGGTCAGAGGGATACAGTCAACCTGAAGTGAAGCAACGGAATCTATAACTAGTGACACAGGAATGGTTCAAAACATAGACAGTAGGAAGAGTCAGCCTTCTTGTACTTAAGTTGGCATTGTGCCTTTTCTATTTAATTCCGATGCACTATCTGTGTTTCATCGTCAATAAGAAGGTCCAAGGGATACAGTAAAACTGAAGTGAAGCACCGGAATCTATAACTAGTGTCACAGGAATGGTTCAAAACATAGACAGTAGGAAGATGCAGTCTACATGTACTTAAGTCGGCATTGTGCTTTTGTATTTATTTCCGATGCAATTTCTGTGTTTCATCGTCAATACGAAGGTCAGATGGATACAGTAAACCTGAAGTGAAGCATCGGAATCAATAAATAGTGTCACAGGAAAGGTTCAAATCATAGACAGTAGGAAGAGTCAGTCTTCTTGTACTTAAGTCGGCACTGTGCCTTTTGTATTTAGTTCCGATGCTATTTCTGTGTTTCATCGTCAATAAGAAGGTCCTAGGGATACAGTAAACCTGAAGTGAAGCATCGGAATCTATAACTAGTGTCGCAGGAATGGTTCAAAACATAAATAGAAAGAAGAGTCAGTCTTCTTGTACTTAAGTCGGCATTGTGCCTTTTGTATTTAATTCCGATGCAATTCGTGCGTTTCATCGTCAATAACAAGGTCCTAGGGACACAGTAAACCTGAAGTGAAGCATCGGAATCTATAACTAGTGTCACAGGAATGGATCAAGTTATAGTCAGTAAGAAGAGTCAGTCTTCTTGTACTTAAGTCGGCATTGTGCCTTTTCTATTTCATTCCGACGCAATTTCTGTGTTTCATCGTCAATACGAAGGTCAGAGGGATACAGTAAACCTGAAGTGAAGCGTCAGAATCTATAACTAATGTCACAGGATTCGTTCAAAACATAGACAGTAGGAAGAGTCAGTCATCTTGTACTTAAGTCGGCATTGTGCATTTTGTATTTAGTTCCGATGCAATTTCTGTGTTTCGTCGTCAATAAGAAGGGTCCAAGGGATACAGTAAACCTGAAGTGAAGCATCGGAATCTATAACTAGTGTCACAGGAATGGTTCAAAACATAGACAGTAAGAAGAGTCAATCTTCTTGTACTTGAGTCGGCATTTAGACTTTTGTATTTCCTTCCGATGCAATTTCTGAGATTCATCGTCAAAAAGCAAGTCCAAGGGATACAGTAAACCTGAAGTGAAGCATCGGAATCTATAGCTAGTGTCACAGGAATGGTTCAAAACACAGTCAGTAAGAAGAGTCAGTCCTCTTGTACTTAAGTCGGCATTGTGCCTTTTGTATTTAATTCAGATGCTATATCTGTGTTTCATCGTCCATAAGAAGGTCAGAGGGACACAGTAAAGCTGAAGTGAAGCATCGGAATCTGTAACTAGTGTCACGGGAATGGATCAAAACATAGACAGTAGGGAGAGTCAGTCTTCTTGTACTTAAGTCGGCATTGTGCCTTTTCTATTTAATGCCCATGCAATTTCTGTGTTTCGTCGCCAATAAGAAGGTCCAAAGGATACAGTAAACCTGAAGTGAAGCATCGGAATCCATAACTAATGTCACAGGAATGGATCAAGATATAGTCAGTAAGAATAGTCAGTCTTCTTGTACTTAAGTCGGCTTTGTGCCATTTCTATTTAATTCCGATGCAATTTCTGTGTTTCATCGTCAAAAAGAAGGTCAGAGGGATACAGTAAACCTGAAGAGAAGCATCGGAATCTATAACTAGTGTCACATGAATGGTTCAAAGCATAGACCGTAGGAAGATTCAGTCCACATGTATTTAAGTCGACATTGTGCCTTTTGTATTCTTTTCCGATGCAATTTCTGTGTTTCATCGTCAATACGAAGGTCAGAGGGATACAGTAAACCTGAAGTGAAGCATCGGAATCTATAACTAGTGTCACAGTAATGGTTCAAAACATAGTCAGTAGGAAGAGTCAGTCTTCTTGTAGTTAAGTCGGCATTGTGCCTTTTGTATTTAATTTCGATCCAATTTATGTGTTTCATCGTCAATAAGAAGGTCCAAGGTATACAGTAAACCTGTAGTGGAGCATCGGAATCTATAACTAGTGTCACAGGAATTGTTCAAAACATAGACAGTAAGAAGAGTCAGTCTTCTGGTACTTAAGTCGGCATTGTGCCCTTTTCAATTTAATTCCGATGCAATTACTGTGTTTCATCGTCAATAAAAAGGTCAGAGGGATACAGTAAACCTGAAGTGAAGCATCGGGATCTCTAACTAGTGTAACTGGAATGGTTCAACACTTAGTCAGTAAGAAGAGTCAGTCTGCTTGTACTTAAGACGGCATTGTGCCTTTTCTATTCAATTCCGATGCAATTTCTGTGTTTCATCGTCAATAAGAAGGTCCTAGGGATACAGTAAACCTGAAGTGAAGCAACGGAATCTATAACTAGTGTCACAGGACTGGTTCAAAACATAGACAGTAGGAAGAGTCAGTCTTCTTGTACTTAAGTTGGCATTGTGCCTTATGTATTTAATTCCGATGCACTATCTGTGTTTCATCGTCAATAAGAAGGTCCAAGGGATACAGTAAACCTGAAGTGAAGCATCGGAATCTATAACTAGTGTCACAGGAATGGTTCAAAACATAGACAGTAGGAAGATTCAGTCTACATGTACTTAAGTCGGCATTGTGCCTTTTGTATTTATTTCCGATGCAATTTCTGTGTTTCATCGTCAATACGAAGTTCAGAGGGATACAGTGAACCTGAAGTGAAGCATCGGAATCAATAACTAGTGTCACAGGAGTGGTTCAAAACATACTCAGTAAGAAAAGTCAGTCTTCTTGTACTTAAGTCGGCATTGTGCCTTTTGTATTTAATTCCTATGCTATTCCTGTGTTTCATCGTCAATAAGAAGGTCCTAGGGATACAGAAAACCTGAAGTGGAGAATCGGAATCTAGAA